>NC_141539.1:74004000-74168500 GCF_021556685.1 Rattus norvegicus | reverse complement strand
CTAACTTTCTCCAAAGACTGTGAACTGTTTTGGTTCGGTATTCATGCCAAGAGACTTCCAGATCCTCCGGTTATGGAAACTCAAGGAGATAAGCAGATATTTGCATTATAAAAAGCTAAAGGATGCATTATTGCATTTATCCTCTAAGAAATAGACATAGGAGGAGGCAAAAAAGCAGAAAGGGTCACTTTCTAGGAAAACATTCTTATGCATACAGATTCCCAGCATAGAGGTCCACAGTTAAGTGAGAAAGTTGAAAGCTTGGCGATTTTCCCACTTTCTGAAGCTTGTGGTATTGACTCTTTTTCCATCCCAGGAAATGCCAATTGGACTTGACAACTAGAACCCAGGGGACATGGAGAAGTTTGTGATGTTGATAACTTGAAGATTGCAGTATCCCATGTAGTCAGTGCAGTGTGGTAAAATGGGGACCTCCCGATTTAGAGGCTCGCAGTCTCTGGTTGATCTGTCTTTCTTATTTTAAAATGAGCAAAACACTTTAGGTATTTAAAAACTAAATCTCATGAGAACAGTTCAGTATAGCAGGACACATGATTTAAACGTTAACTGCAGTAGTAGTTCTAGGTGACCCCCTTTCCATGTGAAGGCCATGCACACATGTCTGCCTTTCTGCTGGCCTACCCAATGAAATATTTTAGTTTTCTATTCACTTGTGCCTGGATGGGGCCTCCCCGAACTGTTTTCCTGGGACTCATTTTAGAGCTTCTTTGCTTTTAATGTGTTTTTGCCTTGGAGAATGGGAAACAAGCATCGGGCTGTGAAATTCCGTGCTTACTGTTCATATATTCACATACTGAGATTCACCTGATTCGTGGTGTGAAGGAGTGACCCGTAATTGATTTACCTGGATTGCCTTGAGCACCGGCTCCAAGAGTCCAGACTTATCTTCTTGGGTCCAACAATTTTCCAGAATTGCTTAGCCCTGGGGCAGAGTCTGATGTTGTCATGGAAGAAGGGAGCGATGACAATGACAGCGAACGGAACAGTGGACTCATGGATGACATGGACGAGGCCATGGTCCAGGACACTGAGATGGCTTTGGCGGAGGGTCAGAGTGACGGTGCAGAGATGCAGGATCCAGACG
The DNA here is from genome assembly GCF_021556685.1 of Rattus norvegicus. Taxonomy (NCBI): domain Eukaryota; kingdom Metazoa; phylum Chordata; class Mammalia; order Rodentia; family Muridae; genus Rattus; species Rattus norvegicus. The sequence goes on along the minus strand of NC_141539.1, from coordinate 74,167,395 downwards.
CAGACCAGGAGGACTCCAACAGAACCATCAGGTCAGAACCCCTGTGGGACTCACGCTCTTAGATGTGTCCATCTACAAAAGAAACCGAGTGTCCCTGACTCTGTTCTGAAGAGCGGTGCGCTGTACAGGGAAGCCTGTGCAATGAGGTCTGCTTGCCCTGGGAGAAGAGCTTGTTTCAGACCTGTTATTATTTATCTGTTGACCCATTTCCTTTGCGTGTGAGGGATACACATGTTTGCTGCGGTCACTATTAAGTTAATAGTTAATATTAACTCAGATTTCATTGTGTGGAAATGTAATATTCAGGGGTCAGACGCAGCAGAAATCATTTACTTTAAAGCTGACCCCTATTATACATATCACAGTCTGTGTGTACCTCATTGTTCTTCATTTTATTTCAGAAATATGTGTAATTTTCTACCTATTATCTACATTTATTTTTTTAGCCCTGGGTGATCTTCACTTTTCATATTAGTAGTCAGTCCAGCATGGCCAGCAGGTCACATAGAACTGCTTCCTGCTATGTAATTGAAACTTATTGTGGCTATGCCTGTTCATGCTGTCTGTGGCTGCTTCTACACCACAATGTTTAAATGGTGATTTCTGCAAAACCCAAGATCCTCTTGACCTGATCCCTTACGGAAAAAGTTTCCCGCTCTAACTAATTGACATTACAAACCCTACTGACAATTTTTTTGTCCATTTTACAAATGGCAAATTCATTAACACATTGAGATTAACCATGATCGTGCACAGGTATATTACATGTCTTCCATTTATTAGGATAATAAGCATTCTCTAGTAGGGAAAATCATCAGTCTTATGACTTTGAAGAGCCTACAGTTCTTTTGTACCTGAGGATTCATGGGAAGCAGAGGGGAAGGATAAAGAGAGAGGGAGAGGAGAAAGGTACAGAAAGAGTCACTTGAAAGAGAAAAAAGCGAAGGAGAATAATCCCATGAATACTAGATATGTAAAAGACTAGGAATAAATTCATCTGGGAAGTTCTAGTTTGTTTTGTTTTATTATTTATTAAAAATCATTTAGAAAATTTTGTACAGAAGTACATTATCTATAAATTATCATTATCATGTGTGTTGCGTATAGCAAACTTTCCTCTGTGATTTTGAATACTGTGGCTTCAACATGCTGACAGTAAACCCTGCTGTTTTCCTAAAACTTTGAAAGCCATCAAGATCAATAAGAAAATCTCTGTGTGTCTGACTCTGCCTAGGGAGTTTTAAAGTGAATGTCTGAAGTACCTGTCACTCCCCCAAGAAACTCCCTTTCTGAGCCATCAACCTCTGACAGTACATTTCACTGAAAATGAGACATGCATTTTTTTGACTTGTGCTTTGAAATAGTTTAAATGAGCTTTTACTCGTGGAAAGAAGATCTGAATGTGAAAATATTTCCCTGCTAACATATTTTGACTTTTCAAGCCCTTCTACGAGCAACAACATACCGCTTATGAGGGTAGTGCAGTCTGTCAAGCACACAAAGAGGAGAAGCAGCACAGTGATGAAGGAAGGGTGGATGGTCCACTACACCAGCAAGGACACACTGGTAAGGAGGTAGAGCTGCTCCCTAGGAATCTGATGTCCTGGGGGACTGTGGGATATGTGAGTTCTGGGGCGTAGACCTCCTAGCACAGGCATGGGTCAGCAGAGCACATGATGTCTGGATGTTTGATGCAGATGAATAGGTATTGGGGTTAGAATAAACCGTACAAAGGAATTCCAGTACAGAAAAAATAAATCTGCAGACAACTGGAATATCTGCATCATTCTAAGGACAGCCGTGGCAGGAGTACTGCATGGTTTTAGTGTGTCCCTCTGTGGCTGAGAGGTTTCAAAGAAACTGTGCCTTTTGGGAAGTGAGAGAGAGCACTGCTGACTATTATATCTTCTCAAGACTTAAACGCTTTGTTTAAAAGTTTAGCCACGCAGGTGTGTGACAACCCTGTAGTGTGTTTCCTTTCTTGACAGTAGAACCCAAACAGCTAAATAATATTGTTGTGTATACGGCTAGAGGAGAGGCATGGTCCAGAGTTTAACTAATCGACATTTGGTAAGAGTTTTGTACCCTGTTTTCCCATCTCTAACCACCAATAGGATTTACACCACATCTTTAGATAAAGAGACATGTGTACCTTACTTGGTCATTTATAATTCATACCTTCTTATGGGAGAGAAAAATTTAGTTCAGGACTCAAGTGAACACTATAACTTTCTCCTTGGGCCAGTTGGGAAATATTTAGGGCATATTTAATGTTTGGTTTAAAAGTGGTTGTGAGAGACACCAAAAATACATGCCCACAAAGGCAGAGCACTGAGAGAGCAGAAACCCAGTGACTATGTCACAGTGATGAGCTGAGGGGCCAGCTGAAGAGGATGTTAAGTGTCAAGTGCATTGTCTAAACTTGGAGCCATGGCCTTCCATCTAATGAAACTTACTTAGTGATGTAGCATTCAGTGTTCTATGGGGAGTAGAAACGAAAATGCCTAGCTGAATCTCAGGGGCTGTCCTGTTCTGAAAGATAAGTGCATACAAACTTTCTACCTGCTATAAGCATTGGTATTTTGTAGACTGAAAATCTCCTTTTAGCTTTTCAAGTGAATAAATGTTAATAACGAGAGTATTTTGCTATTCATTGTGTGTATGTGAATGGCAGACCAGGTACTTCCCAGGATGCTAATCCAGTGTCTCTGTTATAATTCACAGTCTTAAAAGTACCTATAGAAACTTGTCACAGTGGGATCATTAAATAGCTTCTTGAGTTAAATTGTGATTTGTTTTGGCCTAATGCCCTTAAATGTTTCACCATCAAAATCACATTCCCACTGAGAAACTGCACTTGTTTTTGTAAAGCACGTGGACTTTTAACGTTTTGTAACTTCTGTTTCAGAGGAAAAGGCATTACTGGAGACTGGACAGCAAAAGCATCACACTCTTCCAAAACGACACAGGCAGCCGGTACTACAAGGTGAGGCCGGCTTCTCTCAGTTTTGCTTCATGATATTCCTTAAGGTAATCTGGAAGTTGGTCGACATCCAGCAGTGTGACTATTCCTGGGATCCTGAGAGAGAGAGAGAGAGAGAGAGAGAGAGAGAGAGAGAGAGAGAGAGAGAGAGAGAGAGAGAGAGAGAGAGAGAGAGCGCTTTGAATTGGTGGTGTGCAGTTTTTGTAGAAATTCAGATGTGACATCTCGATTCATGTGCCATCTCACTGTTGCCAGCAAACGGCTTCTGGCCCAGGGATGCCAAAGAGCAGGATGACAGAGAAGGAGATGGAGGGAAGCTAAGGGAAGCATTTCAGCAGAGTTGCTTGGTTTTACTAGAGAGTCAGTGGGCACAACCAGTGACTAAGAGGAAAGCCTCACATCCTCAGACAACCAGCACTGCATGTTAGCAGGTAGAAAGAACCATTCCTCCGCCATTGCCAGCAGTTAAGAGGATCACATCCCTGCATTTATCATCAATTGTCTGCCTTTCTACGTTAAGTAATATACGTGTAGTATCTAGTGTAGTCCCTGTGATCCTTCATGCTCCCTGTTACACAGCTGTGACACCAAAGAAAAGGTTATTACATTTTTAATTGAAAAACTAAGTTATTACTTTAGTTACTTTCTGCATCCCACAGTATGTGTGGCACTTCAGGTTTTCAATACTTAAATGATAAAAATAATTAGTTTGGGGGTTGGGAGAAATAGCTCATTCAATAAATTACTCACCACATAACCCTGGGGATCTGGGATCTGAGTTTAAATTTTCATAATGCATTATTGTCATCATCATTTTCATCGTCATCATCATCATCACCCAGGCATAGTCTAATATGTCTTAAAACCCTAATGTAGGTGCAGCAGACAGAGGCAGATTTTTGGAGCCTTTCAGTAAGCCCTGAGTTCATCAAGAGATCCTGTCTCGAGGATGAGTAATAGTGATTCAGGCAAATTATTTAAAAACAAAACTACTTTGTAAAGAAATTACTGTGGTTTTTCTCAATGAACACTCATCTATATAGCTACATTATATTATCATATAGAATCAAAGTATATTTGAATGTGGTAATTCAAGAAATACTTGAAATAAAAAGCAGCCATGAATAACCAAATGCATTTTAGAAAATATTATAATTTGCTTCAAAGCTTCTATTAGGAAGAAAAGAAGGAAGGAAGGAAGGGAGGAAGGAAGGAAGGAAGGAAGGAAGGAAGGAAAGGGGGAAGGAAGAAAGGAAGTAAGGAAGGAAGGAAGGAAAGAAAAGATGGAGAGAAAAGGGAAATTTCTCAGAAAGTGTAATAAGGCCTCTTGTTATAAAAATTTACATTTTATACATACTGTATATGTTATAAAATGTCTGTATATTCTATTTGTAACTTCCTTTCTTACACAGCATGGGTTTTATTTAATAATTGACATGCGTTTGGCTAACTACGTTTATCATACTTTGTCTTCCACAGGAAATTCCTTTATCAGAAATTTTATGTCTGGAACCAGCAAAACCTTCAGCATTAATTCCCACTGGAGCTAACCCTCATTGTTTTGAAATCACTACAGCAAACGTAGTGTATTATGTGGGAGAAAACGTGGTCAACCCTTCAAGCCCCCCACCAAACAACAGCGTCCCCCCGAGCGGCATCGGTACCGATGTGGCGAGGATGTGGGAGGTCGCCATCCAGCACGCTCTCATGCCTGTCATCCCCAAGGGCTCCTCTGTGGGTTCCGGAACCAACTCACACAGTGAGTCCAATGACTTCCGTCTGTCACGGGGTACATACATATACTTCAGTCTGTCACGGGGTACATACATATACTCGGGCCCCTGAAGGTCGAGTAGGAAACCTCCTGCTTTCCCCAAAGAGACTCACTGTGCTGGCTCCGGTTTGTGGCACAACAAGGAATCACTGAAGAGAAGCTGCTATGCTTACTAAAATGTTTCATTTATTAAACTGTTTTACTTATTTTATAGTAGAACTTTTATAAAGCCAAGCATAGCCTATATACTGTATGACCAAAGGTGCCCACAGTTGTTGTTCCTAAGAGAACCCGTACAGTCAGTTTGAGCGTCACTTGGATTGCCACAGATATGAACAAGATGTATTTGCCACAGATTCCCTCCTCCTCCTGTACCCGTGGTATAAACCGTTGTTCCTACTTGATGACCTTATCCCAGGAAGACATTTCTGTGCATTAGTAAGAGAGGGTCAGCCAGAGTGTAATCACGATGGCGTGCTGAAGGGGAATCTAAAGAAATGGAGGAGTATCTATATGAAATTATGATCTGAAATTCTAGCATGCAACCTGCACATTAACCTGTTTTAACATTATAGTAGATTTTATCTGTCATAATTACCTTTTTTCTCCTCAGCCAGTATATTAATAGGATATGTGCTTATTCTGTCTAAAAGAATGTATCTGTATATAAACTAAGCACTTACTCGAAGACCTCTCTGTTAACTCCGAAAACCCCGTCCCTTAATGATTTGCCCACATTCTAACAGGAACAGTTCATCTCTAGAAAGTTAATGGTCTCTTAGCTAACAGAACTGCTGCATGGGACAGCCAGAGTTGGAAGTCTTCCTTTAGTCTGAGCTCTGTACTGACAAATGCATATGTAAAAACAAATTGTAGATACAATGTTTAATGTTAAGGGAACAAATATATTTTAATAGAAACTTTGCAGAAAAATCTAATTGCTGTGATGAATATAATATAGTAATATAAATGTAGCCCAATGGGATTTTTTAATATATTTTTACTATTTTATGTCTGTTTTTTTTTTTAAAACATGCACTTCCAGAAGATATTTCGGTGAGCATTTCCGTTTCGAATAGCCAGATTCAGGAAAATGTGGTAAGTCTGTGTCTATTAATATACCTCTCAGAATGTGATTTCTGGAAAATAGAAAGTATCACATGATAGATTTTTATTTATCTAAATTTCTGTTTATTTTCTTTCATGATATTTTACAAAATCAGTTTACTGATTTTCCTATATTCTATAATATAGTACCAAACACTGTTTGTAATAAAAGACAGTTGTAGTATGATCATTTATCTTGTTTTTTTTTGTATTTTGTTTTTGTATGTTTGTTTGGGGGGGATTTGTTTTGTTTTGTTTTGTTTTGTTTTATCAAAATAGGATAAGTGGTTTACCAAGAGGCAGGCTTGGTAGTGACAGCTAGGAGTGCCACTGATCTACACTTGATACTTGAAATTTAATGGTTGGTACTGCACAGTAGAATAGATGCAGTAAAATAAAGTTTTTATTTGTAGACGTGTTTTAACATGCATTGCTTACCTCCTTGATAACAAGGCTTGCTGATAATGAAAGGGATTGTAAATATTCTTAGTCACATACACGTGCCACAATGCAGAGCTCAAAGACATTGCAGAAATCAGGAACCACAGTCAGCAGACTTTTCAGATTTCAGAGGCTACAGATCACGTTGTGAGATGTTTCATTTGAGGTTGTGTTTGTTTGATTTTATCTCAGTACTCAAAATGTCATAATGCCTCTTCCTACCTCAGTGCTGTAACCAACAGCATCAACTGCTCGCTCTACCTAAGACCCGAACAGAGCAGTGTACCCTCCTGTTTACAGTGACCTGAGGCTGTTTATCCAAAACCAAACTCCTTCAATGTCTGTTCAGTACTGCTCGTGTCCCTGGAACTCTTGATGAACTTGTTTAAGCTGAACAAAGGCAAGGATAAATTACAGGGAGGCAACTTCACTGTGAAGGTTAAGTGGACGCTTGAACTGTTCAGCCTGAGATGTAGGCCTCAAGACTGCAGGGTTCACCAGCCCTTGTTTAGACAGAGAAGACCTTGGGGAACACAGGTTACTGTAATGCTTCCTGGGTAGTCCCAGGGATCTCAGAGGCCTTTTACCTTGGTTGTCCACTGAAAGTTTTGAAGTGAATTTTCAAAGAAGTTCTAAAGAATCTGTTAGTTAGCTTGGCTGCAGGAAAAACAAAAAACCAGAATAATGATTTCCATTGCAAGAGAGCTTTGAATTCACCTTCTGAATGTTCCAAAGGGATCATGGTATACAAGCTTCCAAGTTGCTTTCTAAGAGAAGAGAAGGACAGTGGTGAGAGTAGATTACAGACAGGGGAGTGTGGCTGATTTTTTTTTTTAACAATCAAGAGCTATAAAGTTGAAATAAGTGGAAAATGTGTTAGAATGCACCATACCATGCAAATAAAAAGATAAAACTTTGTAATGTTTCCATGAAGGTGCAATATGAAACCCAAATTAGCTCACCCTCCCTCCAGCGATTATCATTTCCAAGTGGCACTCTGTGTGGGTTATTTATGTAGTAACTGGGAATCCTGGAATGGTTGTCTATTGCTTAGGTTCTTATAGAAATGAAACAATCAGGAGTAGCCTGACTGTCCTGGCCTGAAGGTGAAGCAGGATTGTTACAGACATGTGATGAAGCCATGGAATAGTTAATGAAATTTCTAAATTACTAGTGTAGAAATAAGAATATATTTTCAGATATTTATAGTAAAATCCATTGATTGGTTTGAGGTTCCCCTTCTCTCTATTAAAATGCACCATATCCCAAGTACTTAAGAGCAGAATAGTTTTCAAAATATTATATGAATGCAATTTGAATGTTATAGCCATTGAAATCTTATCCAACATTTACAAGTGTTAAATGAATCTTGGAATATTTAATTATATTTCTATTCAATCAGCTAATAGTAATTATAATTGTAAAGTGTAACAGGATTAAAGCCTTCTCCCTATCTTTGTTTTCCTCTGGATATCTACCGGTAGGATATCAGCACAGTCTATCAGATTTTCCCGGATGAGGTTCTGGGTTCTGGACAGTTCGGAATTGTTTATGGAGGTGAGTAGGTTTAATAAATGTTTTTTATGAACTTAAAAGTTTAGGCACCTGGGTTATTATATTTCTGAGAAAATGATAAACAAGCAAAAGACACGTTATTTGTGTATCTGGGAGTCACCTTCAGAGAAGCTTCTTGTGAGATAGCCATTCTTTGAAAAACTCATAGATTTTTAGAGTTTCCTATTCCTGAAAAGCTTGTTTTCATATATATTTGAAAACCCTACTCACAGTGTTGCAGTAGTTTGAATTTTTGTATTTAAACAAAATGTTGTGGAAACGCAGAGGCTGTAGTTTATGAACAAAGCAGTTCCATTCTGTCAGCATCTTGGACTCGATCCTTACAGGTACGATGTGTCAGTGAATCTGGAATCTTTGAACTTTAACATTTTCCCTGTGTATCCAATTCATAGCATCTGAATGTTTTAGCTTTTCGAGGTCAATGTGGGTGTTTTTTACTTAGATCCTAGACAGTTCGGTCAATTTTTTCAAGCTTTTACATAACATTTAATTTTAAACTTTTGACTGCTATAGAAAAATGGTACCTTAACTTTTCTTTCTTTGGTAATTAACAATTGGTAATTTTTTTGAGTTTGTATTTTATAAAATAATCATGTCTAACACTTTTACTTTTCATCATAAAATTACAAAAGCTCTAAATACAGAATTTTCAAAATTTAAGTTGCTTTATTTTTCAAAGTGATCTTGATTCTTTTAAAAATATCAAACTGTTTTATGGAAACATAATGAATACTAATCACTGTAAACAAGAGTAGTAACTAATGCCTTAATACATAGTCCTATAATAAGAGAAACCACGTTAATCTATTTTCTACAATGTAATAATTGCATAGTTAAAATTATGTTCAATAATGTAGAAAATATATGTCACAGCACATAGGTGATGGTGAGGCAGGGGTGATGATAAGAAAGAAGAGAGAGCAGCAATCAGAAGGGGGTTTGGACATTGGATACTGGTGGACTTGAGAGACTGCGTAACAGGGTGGAGATCCCCAAGGAAGAATGGAAGTGTGAAGGTACACAGATGGAGACAATGAGGATAGGGTCTCAGAGGTGTGTGGTCTCCACAGCGACGGAGAAGTGAGCTACACGAAGCTCTCACTATATCAGGAGCTGCTGCTGTAAACTGCTGAGTTCAGGTAGAGTCTGTATGAGTCAAGGCATGAGCATTGATGTTTCAAGAAAGTCAGACAATAAAACTGAGGGAATATGCTGATGAAGGGAAGTCATCTCGAAGGGAGTAATGAGCACCATGAGAACAGCATGCAAGAACAGAGGACTGTGGAAGTCAAAGGTGTCGACGGAACATAATTTCAAGGTAGTTTAAATGGCCAACACTTCTCACTAACTGCAACTGTTAACTTGCTAATTAATTAATTGTTTAATGTTTCTCATTTTTATCTTGAAGGTAAACATCGTAAAACAGGAAGAGATGTAGCTATTAAGATTATTGACAAATTAAGATTTCCAACAAAACAAGAAAGTCAGCTTCGTAATGAGGTTGCAATTTTACAGGTAAACCGATTCTTATTTGAGAGTTGTAAATTCCTCTCCTTGACTTCTGTAAAACAATCAAAAGTCATGCAGATACCTACAGCCCAGAAAATTAATGGCAGGTTAAGTGGAAAGGCAAACTGAGTCAGACTTAACTGAGTGGTACACTCCAGAGACTAGAAAAGTTGTTCTTTTTAATGGAATTATACTACACTTTAACATATTAGTAATATTCATTAAATAGCATATTTTCAGGGTGGAATGCTCCAAGCAATTTGTCTTAGATTCAAAATGACCTTACCTTCATAAACACTTTCCCTTTACATGAATGGGATTTGTAGCAGATACCTCAGAAATAGATTGTCTAGCTTTTCCTGTTCCCCTTCATATCTCGCCAGGTGAGTCTTTCTTTGATGTGAAAAATGTCACAATTCCCATTCACAACAATGTCTTGTAACACCAGAATATTTATAAGGCTTACTGTGTGTCTCATATGTTTAATTGTTTGACTCATGTTGGGAAATCAAAAGAAAATTGAGTAGCTGTCTGCCAACTGGTTAACATAGCTGTCTATTCAATGTATCCTTGATAAGTACAGGTTTTAATATACATGCCCAAAAGTCCTACTTTTATAAGTTAATATTAAGTTTTGATTCACAATTTTGTTTAAATTTTCAATTATGGATCGATAGCAAAGCAGTTTGCTGTTCTGCTTCTACTGTTTCATTTAATTCCCATTTGTTGAGTTTTGCCTGTAAATGTAACAGATTTAGTTTTGTCCAGGCTGGGTAGTATAAGCCTATAGTTTCAGTAAGTAGGTTAGGCTGACACAGGAGGATTTCTAGGTGGATACCAACTTGGATTACATAAGGAGACCTAGTAAGAGAAAGTGAGGTGAAGAGAGTGGGAGAGAGAGGGAAGGAGAGAAGGAACTAAAGGAGAAAATGACAACCAAAAACTAATGCCTTCTTGTATGGAAAAATAACATTTTTCTGATTGTCAGAATTCCTAAAACTGCTGCTTTGTTCCTTTGGGCAATAATGTAACACAAAGATCTGTTCACAAAGATCTTTGTCTCTGTACCCACGACCACGGTTACTGTGCCAGTTCTTATATTCATGACTTAGTACTTGCTATTCTGTCACTAGAAAAAAATTAATTGCTGAGGCTAGGGAAATAGCTAAGTGGGAAAAGTCTTATCACAAAATCCTGAGGAACAGAGTTCAGTTCACAGGCATCTAGAATAAAATCTGGACAGAAAGGGAACAAACTTCTATAATCCTGGCCAGTCAGTCTGGCCATTAAGTGAAGTCCATCCTTAAAAGAGACCATGTCAAAAAGTAGCTTCTAATGGCTCACAGGCTTACACAGCTGCACAAAGACCCTCACACAGAGACAGACAGACAGACACACACACACACACACACAGTGTTAACTTTATGACATTAGGTATAAGTAATATCTGTAAATTTAGCAAAGGACATCTTTGCAAGACTGGCTCCTTCCCATGGGGTCTCCTGGGGCATATTCTTTTTAAGAGGAAGAGCTGTGAGACATGGAATTGGTGTCTTTCCACTTCTTGAAGCCGGTGCCCTGGTTTATGTTTTGCTTGAAGTCTAAGAAGTGTTCGGGGGCCTACAGGAGACTGCAGTTTAGTGCTGAGTGGCAAAAAATAGCCATTGGGTAGTTCTGCTAACTCTTCCTTGTTGAGCTTGGTTTCTGACTCTGTAAAGTAGCATATTTTAGTTTATAGAAAGCCTTAAGCTAATGCAAGGATAGTGTGAGTTAAAGCAGAAGTCACCTTAATTTTCCACATGCATTTTTCTGTGTAGGTGTGTAGTTATCTGAGTAGTTATCTTATTCAGTCATTAGAACCGTAAGCTCTTGGACTGTTTTTGAGGAACAAGAGTTAAGTGGATATTAGAAAGTAAGGGGAATAGACCATTTATATCTGTTTTATTACCTGTAAATACATTATTGTTATGATATATAAGAGAAAATATTAATGAATATAGAATTTAAAGCTGCTGCATAAAGTTCCCAAGGGATACGTTTATGTTATTTTGATTTATTTTTATGTCAACACAATAGGAACTAAAGGAAGATTGTTTATTATTATCCAGGATATTATAGTAAACTAATAATCTATATCATTCATTTTAAATTCAAAAATCTAATATAAATATGATAATCTTAAAGAAATATAAATCTTTTAAAGGTTGTTGTATGAAGATAAAATTTACTAGCATAACAATATCAGAGCACATACAAAGCTTTATCTCATGTATGAGTGTAATTCTATTCAATATGCTATTGCTTTTCTTTTTCTTGAATTATATTTTTATTTGCCAATAAAGTGAATAATATTAGAACTTCTATTATTGATATAGTATATGAAAAATCATTTGGAGTTATAAAATACTATATATATGAATATATATATATGAATATATGTAGAGTATATGAAACTTAGGTGGAAAGTTCATAAACTCTTTGGTCCATAATTTGTATAACTTCAGATTGAAAAGTATATGGGCCTTTTGTAAATTCCTGTGATTTCTTCCCTACCCGTCAGTCTCCGTTTTTTGGTCTTTGTCAGACTTGATTAACTTAGTCCTTTCTGATCAATTGTTCCTTTACAAGTCTCCCTGCTTATTGTACCCTGTACTTACCAGAATCCATTTCTCCTTCCTGCCTGTTCTTCAGCCGCTCTTCACCTCATCCATCTGTCCAAACAATCTAAGTGTCTTAGATCTGACACTCATTTCCTGAGCAGGGTCACCTATTATGAAAGAGCTATATATCATCTATTCACAATCCCTCTATGATATTACACTCGAGAACTGGGGCTCCTTAAGAACTTCAGCCACAGAGTTCCACCCTCAGAGCATCCCCACTTCATTGTGCCACCTTACCCCAGGTCAACCTGAAAACAAACAGTGAATGCTGAGGTGAGCTGTCTTACTCTCCCAGGGCCCTTCCCTACAACTAATAAAAATGTTGTTATTCACATATTACTAGGACACACATCCTTTCTTTAAGGAAAGAAGGGGAGGTCTCCTGGACCACCTACAGATGAATGAAAAACCCTTGAAGTTATTTAGAGTCTATTTAAGTCGTCAGATATAATGGCCTCCAAATCAGAGATGCTGGAAAGTGTAGTGAAAGCAATCATAGATCCTGACTGTGATCTGGAAATCAGGATACTACAAAGAAGATGTAACATTGGTGAAATCATAAAAAGCTTACAGCTGTCTGATAAGCAAGCAAGTAGATGACAGAAAGGGGCAAGACTCTGAAAAGTCATGTCAGCAAAGAAAATATCCTTCTAAAATAACTATAAGAGTAGGAATGACATTAGAAATTTAAGAGTAATATTCAAGGGGTTTTCATCATACAAGTCTAAGCACAAAGCCATAGAGGGGAGAGATGCTTAGCTGATGGGCCCAGAGTTCTCTAAAACAATTATTTTCTTTATTTGTATATAGTACATAAATAAAACCAGTGCAGAGTGCATGATGTTATTCATGTGTCTATTTTCTGGGCTGTTTGGTGTTGGTGTGCTCTTCCCTGGAGAAGACTGTGTCTCCCATGCTCAGCTTTTCTTAGTTGCCTGTAGTATTCTGTCTATGGTTAAAAACTCATGTTTTTCCCCCACCCCTATTAGCTTGAATCATTACTTCCAGGCTTTGAAGCCATTGTTATTGGCTTTTAAATATTACACAACTTGTCTAATATTATACCCCTTGTCTAAATTTCATTAGAAATTCTGGACTTAGTTGGAATTTAAAGATCTATATACTTATCTTCAAGATACAGAGTATGTGAACTTTGTCATTGTGTTGTGTTGATAGAAAGTAGTCTCTCTATTCTCCAAAATTATGCAGTGAATCATTCACATAAATATATTGATAACCATAATCCTGTGAATCAACCCAGATGATGGCTTAAAATCTCCATTGTTCTGGATGCTTTTAAAATTGTCTGAGAGATATTTGATAGACAGACAGATAAGCATATGTTACATACATACAAATACACACATACATAGAAATATACTTACATAGAGATAGATACATAAACTTTTTGTGGGTTGATAACTTAGGTTTTTAGGTTGGAACAGCATTTCATTATCTGGATATACCGTGTTGTTACTGACATCCAGGTGTCTGTAGTTCTAGTAGGTCTGTACCAATATCTTGCTTCATTTTAATTTCCTGGATGGTATGTGATGTAAAGATACTTTAAATAGAGTGTGTTTTTACTCTGTATACTTTGAGAGGTGCCAAACCTTTGCTCATTTTTTATTATGTTTTATATTAAGTTTTGGAACCTCTTTGGATATATTTAGGAGTAGGTCCTTATAACATTTGATAAAATGTATCGTTTACAAATTGTTTCTCACAGTCCATGAGTTTTTTCTCATTCTTTTGTGCTTGAAAGATTCCTGATGCTGGGCAGACAACGTAACATTTTATATTATCGGGTTCACTGAAAAAAATCAAGAAAGGGCAGAATGGCCTGAGAGATGAGAGGGTTTCCTACGCCTCTTCTCAGCATGCTGGCTTCCATTTGCACGTAGCTGTCTTTCCTTTGGTAAGGAAAGGAGGGGACTCATTGTACTTATCATATCTCTGTAGCAACTCTGAGATCTAAAGCTCAATGGACGCATTCTAGGCTTAGTGACCTGACGGAGTAGAATCAGGGCATGTTCAAGGATATATATGAATGACAGCATGAAGTAACCTTCTTACGAAATAGATACTGATCTGGTTCCCCTCAGCCACCCCTATACCTGCTACGGAGCGATTTCTACCTAGTAGAATGCAAGGGGTTACAGCAAATTTCACATGAATATATATAAAATACTGGAGTGTTAATCATGAGATAACTCCCCAAAGCCCATGCCCTTTCTTGATGCCAAGATAAAGCATGTCTGGTTTCATTAATGGTTAATAAAAGTACTCCTGGCTGTATACATGTATATCAGTGGATAAAGTACTGCTACAAAGTGGGGAGTATCTATATGGGAACTCATGGGCCAGCTAGCTTGACATTTACATCTACCTCTCAAAAATGCCCTCCACAACAAGATACCATTCATCAAACAAGATAGGAGGCCAGCATTAACATCTGAGTTATACTCTACCCTCCATATGTATACATCACACCTCCCATGCATACATCACACACACATACACACATCACACACATATATAGACATATCACACATCACACACACACACACACACATATATATATATACACATACACACATATCACACACACATACATCATACATATACACATATATATGTATGCATATACATATCACACACATCACACAAACTCAGACATGCATACACATACATATAGAATTCTGATAGTCTGATACTGATTGCAGAGCAGTACTGAAAATGCCATTAAATAAAGTAAACAGTTGTTTACCCATATGCAGTGGAGGACATGATATTTTTTCTAGGACCTGGATTATGTGTTAGGCACTACAGCATAAATAGACATCGCTTTGTTGTGCTTAGTGTGTTTTCTCCTAGGGAGATGAGCAAACATCTGTTTACCACAGATAGCAATAGGCTTATTTTCTGGAGCATGTGAACCATACCACTATAAAAATTTTTTTCAGTAGCTATTAACTATTTATGCACCGTTGAGGAAGGGTAAACCCTATGATCCCTCCCTTAAACAACCCTTGACTTCCTATAGCTTAGGGAGAGATAGGTCCATTAGCCTCTCCTTATCTTCACTGTAGAGTTCCTAGTACCAACACTGTATTAGTCTCCTGGCTGCATGATAGGACAACTCTCATGTCCTTTCTAAGGATAGCATTCCACATATTCGTATTCCACACACCATATTCAACTTCCTTCATTTCAGCAATTATCCTCTGATGTTCCTTACTGTTTTAACCAGCCAAGCAGGGTCATATAGGTATAATTGGCAGCTGCCAAAATCTGAGCCTGCTCGAGATGTTTTATGGTTTCTCTGGTCTTAGTGTACCAGACTGGGCAGTATCCCAACTATTGTTGAATACCCTTCCAGGACTAGGAAGAGTTTTAAGGTCTCATTTTGTGCACTACCTAGTCTCTTTATTACCTAAATCTTGAGTTTAAATTCCCATAAGAAGCTCTGGCAATGTCTTTCCTAGAGAGCCTATTCAGGGTGAGAACATTGGTATCACATATAGTCTTTTGATTACTGAGTACAAGGAAGCAGTGAGACTTACCCAAGTGAATGTCTATAGCTCAGATGATTATCTATGACAACTGGACTAAAGATGAAGAATAGTGGGCTATGTCATTCACAACACAAAAACAAACACCAAGATATGAATGACTTCTTGCATGCTCCATTCAAGTCGCATACCCTGAAATTCCTCCACATTTTTCCATGGAGGTAGCTGCCTTGCCAGATCCTCTGCATTGACTTGCCTCTTGTACCCAAGATGATCCAATATACAAAGAAATGGTTCCCTTATCTCTTGACATTATGGGGCATTGTCTAAAGATGGGGTGAGTAGTAATGTTATTCAGTTTCTTGGCTTCAGTTTCTACTGGTAGCCTCACTATCTAGGGACTTAAAATCTCCCTGGAAAGTTAGTACACTTCTACAGTTTTTAGCAAGTGCAAGAGTATAGGATTAAGGAGTTGCAAGACACCACTACAACCACCACCACCACCCCCTGTCTGCAACTATTAATCAAAACAAAAATGCAAGTTCATTAGCAGGAGAGACCTGTGCTCTACCACAGATTGTTCTTTATTCTCCTCCTCCTCCTAAGAACTCCAATTGTCTTCTTCCCATTCAAAATAATAGCTCATACTTTTTCCTTGAAAATTTCCCAAAACGCAAAGCAGAAACACTTGGGTTACAGTTTTACATGCTCTCAGGTTAGAGACTCAAGAAGCTAGAGAGATGCAGATCTCTTTCTAATTGCAACTTCCTGATTCTATTATCCTTTCGTCTATTCAGCTAGTTCTCATAGCCAATTAAATTTCCATAGCCATGATGAGATATTAGTGTTTCTCACTAAAGTGGGATAAGCAGCACTCAGGAATAGGATTCTGCAAACCTAGTCAGTTTTTTTCCTCATGTTCACACAACAGTCTACAATATTTGACAAACAGGCTACCATCCTAATACAGAGGCATTCTAGGATTTCTTTATATATTTCCTGTATATTTTCATTTTCCCTCTACTCCTAATAGGGCTTTCCATTTCTTCTATAAATTACTAGCCGTTTATGTGAAAGCAAACCCAAGTAGGCTTGGGGCTGAAAACAAAGACACAGACAGATGCAACAAGCGCATATGGTACATAATGGGTCTGATGAAGGAATTGTCCTGGGTGGCAACAACAATGAGTAGATTCCTGTGATTCCAAAGAAGTATGGTCACGTGCATTGATTGACATAAAAGTAGAAACGGGAGTCATCAAATAGAATATACCTGTCTTCCTGAGCTAATGTCAAAGGAGGGTATTATTAGTGATGACAGCCAGTTTAAAAACTACATACAACTCTGATAACTTTTTGCTTATTTATACTATTCTGAGAACCTAGCAAGAAAACTGAGTAGGATTGCTCCAGAGGGTCAAACTAGTTAGAAGTCAATATGGCTGCATCGTATCAAGCTGAGCACCTACAACATATACTTTTTAATACTATTTCTTTCATATGAAGATATATCAAAAACAAAAGGATGATAAAAAGTAGATGTGTCATGATTGGCCAAATATTAATGGTGGATACAGTCAGATGACAGATGGAGTTCTTCATAATGCTCCCTCTGCTTTTCAATGTTTGACTGAGTTCATTTACAAATAAAGAAGCAATAAGTAGAACTCATTACAGATGTATGTGGTCTTTCCCTGCCCCTCAATTTTCAGAGGGAAAAGCCAAAGATCTCATATTTCTGAATAAGTAATGAGGAATATGGTAGGCTGACTAAATAATGGAGGTTTGATACTCAAATAGTATACAGAATATATATGTATATATATATATGTACACACACACACACACACACACACACACACACACACACACATATATCCTTCATAAGCCCAGAAATGATCAATATACTATTTTGGTGGCATGAGAGTCTATACAGGTACAATTAAAGTTAAAGACAGATGTTTTGAATGAGATGTCTCTTCATACATTCTGGCATTTGAATACATGGTCCCCAGTTAGTGACACTTTGAAAAGAGATTTCAGGGATGTTGTTGACGGACTCTTGAGAGTAAGCAGTCCAACGCCAATGAGAGTGGAGGAGAAGAAATATCAATGGTGGACCAAAATCAGGACAGCTCCTGAAAGGCTTCAATCTTGGCTTCACTTTATATTTTCATTTTATACTCTAAAACCCCAACAACCAAGCAGATTTCATAGAAGCATGCATGGCAATGACCCATTGTGTTAGCTATTTCCCAGGTCAATCTGCTCCAAGTAGCAAGTAAAGTCATGCTTGACAAACGGGAAGTACAAGCAGTGGTTTAAGTAAGTCAGTAATAAGTCAGCATATTAGCATCTAATAATTGGCCTTCTATAATTTTTCCCCTTCAATGTGGCCTTGCTAGAGGAAGTATTTCATTGGGGGGAGGGGTGAGCTTTGAGAGTTTAAAGACTCTTGCCATTTGGAGTTCTCTCTCTCTGCATGTGCTCACTTTTGGAGATGTGAGGTCTCAGCTGTTCCTGCTTCCGTGCCAACTTACTACCTGACTTCCCTGATAGGATGATGTTGGACTCTTCTTATCCTTCTGAAACTATACGCCCAAATGAAACCCTTCAATAAACTGGTCATGGTGATTTATCATTCATACAAGAGTAACTGAAGACAGGATTTGTATCACAAAGTGGATTGGGATATTGCTGTCATGGGGCAAATCTTATTGTTTTATGGAGGAATGTGAAAGAATTTAAAAATCTGAACTAGAAAAGTGATTGAACATTGTAAGTGGATCAAATGAGCCATCCTAGTGGGAGATTAGGGAACTCCAGTGCTGAAAGTTATATGGTAAGGACGAGGCTCAAGACCTTTTGCAGTGGCATAACATTAACAACTGGACTACAGAATATTCTCATGATATTTTGGAAAAGAGTTGGACAGTTTCTGACTTCATTCTACGAACTTTCCTTTGGCTGAATTTAAAAGTAATGTACTAATTGCTTTGGTAGAGATTTCCTAATAGGCCAATAATAACTGTCCTTGGTGATTATTAGTAATCATTCTTATGAGGGTCTACAATACAATGGGCAGGAAGAAATACAAAACTTAGAATTTAAAGACAACAAGAGCACCAGGAAATGTAGTGTTTGACCCAAGGCTCGTGCTTAAGGAGTGAGTCCTGATCTGAATCGGAATAAAGGTTTGGCTGCCCTTGTGGCAAGACTATACACAACTAAGCTTCTAAAATGAGAGAAGCAAAGGCCTGAGGAGCTTCCTGTTCCTAGGAAGGAACAACAAACCAAAGCTCCACAATTGCAGCCCAGTGTGCCAGGCTCCAGCCCAAGCAAGCAGCCAAAGCTGGAAGTTCCAACCATGTCTGTGTGGCGAGGGATTTACAATCATGAAAGGTGCATTAGGGATTGTGGGATCTTTGCCCTCTGAGGCCAGGCAGGAAGTATGGAAGATCTGAGAGGCCATAGTATGAAGCTGTAGAAGTGAAGCTGGGGTTACACTGGAGATCACAAGACATTTGAAGTCCCAGAACCAGGAGACAGCAGTGCTGCACACCGGGAATGAAGCCAGCCCAAGAGGGAGATGTGTCCAGCCAGGCTAGAGAGGTGGGGCCACTTTACATGGAGCTTAGGATTTGGAGTTTTCCCTAGATTTTGGTCCCATATAGTCTTAGCCCCTCCCCATTTCTCCCTTTTAGAATAGTAATGTATAGTTGTCGTCATTGTGTGTCGGACGTATGTAATTTTCTTTTCGATTATATACTGGCTTACAATTGAAAGATTACCTTGGATTTCAGAAGAGACTTTGAACTTTTAAGTAGTGCTGAGAGTAAAGACCATGAACTTTCGCAGTGTGCCCCATCCTGACTTCCCCGGTATGATATGGACCTGAGACTGTGGAGACCAAAGAGTAGGATGTGGTGGTTTGAATGAGATCTGGCCCCATAAGCTCAGGCATTTGAATACTCAATGGCAGTTAGTAACACTCCTGAGAGGTTTAAGAGGTGTAGCTGGAGGAAGTACGTCACCTGTGGCGGGCTTTGAGAGTCTAAGGAACACTTGCCATTTCAGTTTTCTCTCTCTGCTGCCTGTTTGTGGTTTGAGATGTGAGCTCTCAGATGCTGCCCTGGGCACCTTGTCTGCTTGGTGTCATGTTTCCCTGCTGTGATGGTGATGGACTCTTACGTCACTGAAACTGTAAATCTAAATTAAACCCTTCTTGCTATAAGTTACATGATCATGATGTTTTATCACAGCAGTAGAAAAGTAACTAATATAGAGAGAATAAAATAGGATGGTTAACCTGTGTTAGTCAGGTTAGTTTATGATGTTAGCCTAAGCCAACACATAAGTCCTTCAAAGTAAAGGGCCCTCTGTAGCTGGAAGCAGAGGAGGAAGCGAAACACTGATGGGAATTTTAGAATGTGAAAACTCAACATACAATGAGTAGGGGAAGACCAGTGCTGAAGTAGTTGAGCAGCTCAGGGAGCTCAGGGCCTCCTGGCCTACAGTCAATAGGGAATGTGTACTGTCACTTGTCTGGCATTTAGTCAACCACCAGAATAAACTAGGAGGGAGGTTGTCCCTTAGAGCCCCCATGTAGAAGAATGGTATCCTAACAACTCACAGAATTGTGAGCTAATTGTGGTGCTTTTGATATTGCCACCAGCAAGGAGAATGGTGGGGAGATGGCAAAGATGAAGGCTGAGGAACACATCTTGGCAGTAACATTTCTGATATTTGACCCTGTATTTTCCCCTTCATCTATACGATGTGTACTAGTTCCATGTCTTTTTTTTTTCATGAGTAGTGAGTCTAAAAACCAACAGAAAAGCGATCAGAAAGAGACCAGGAAGAAAGCAGAAGCTGGAAGGCCAAAGATATCTTCTATGAGACCCCCCCCATCATAGACATTCTTTCTTACATGATTCATAATTTCATTATCTTTCTGATGATGGCAGGAGGGGGCAGGCTACTTGTACAGTAACAAATGTGGTACCTGTTTTCTTTATAAACTAGAACCCCTTTCCTTTTGTTGGGTTTCTGTTTTAACTTGGAACAGGCAAGAATACAAGTCCAGCTTCCCGGCCAGGAGCAACACTTCTAGAACAGGTTCTTTGGAAGCAGTCCCCATACATTTGGATTTCTGACACTGTACAAAGAAATAGAGAATAATGTCCTCTTTAATTCACTGAACATTGATGATGCAAAGGAGATTCTCTTTGACCTGACAAGAGTTTGCATCAGTGGCATTTGTTATTACCCTGACAGAACCAGTACAGGTCGTCTAGACCAGAGGGAAACCATGGGTTTGTTCCTAAGAAAGATGATGAGATTCTTCAAACACATGTCAAAACTGCCATATTTTGAGGGCTGATCCCTAGAAAGTAAATGATACTGGCTTCGTCATATTCTTGTTATTAGGAATATCATTTGGAACACATCTTGGCAGTACCATTTCTGGTATTTGACTCTATATAATTTTGTGTATATTTTAAATTTTGTAATTTAAAAAGCATTAGTTAGTATTTCAACATGTGAAACCAGAGGTTGCTTACCAACAATTCAATGAACTTACAATGAAAATCCATACACTGTATGTTTCTACAGATAAGTCATCACTGTATATCATTTGATGGCAGTATATCGTCACTGATATTTTAGATATATTAACATATCTAAAATAAAATCATTTAGATCATAAAGAATATTATTCAAATAATGATAAATCAGATAATAAAATTCATCTTTCAATAACATTTAATAAATTTACACTAAGCATCTAATATATCTCAGACCGTAGGAAGAGAATTCATTTGATTAAGTATGAACACTAAGGAGAATGCTGTCTTATTAGTGGAGAAATGAAGTCAATAACAATGTAATATAAATATTATGAAAGAAGACTATACCAAATATTCTGAAAATGGAGAGGACTCCAACTTAAAAACACAAGTCGATGAAAGCTTTTCAACAACTTGGTTTGTACCAAACCAATTGTCTCATTCAGACTGAGGGAATATTATGTATGTGAGCAGGAGAAAGAGGATGTGTGAGCAGGAGAAAGGAAATGTCAGTGTGCAAACAGAGAAGGATAGTATCTGGAAGAAGATCAGATGCTTGAAGAGAGTGTTTGAGCTGGAGGATGAAAACGAACAGGGGTTGATAGGTCTTCTATGCTTTGCTGGATGGAAGCATGTATTCCCAGAGCTAGTGACGAACACTTTATAAACCAGAATCACCTTGGGAAAATTATACTACCACTCTTTTAATGATTATCTTGAAAGAAAACAATCCCAAATCAAGGGGCGGGGGCGGGGGAGGGAAGCCGTTGGTTAAGGAAATACGTCAGAGTAAAACCTAGGTATACTGATGAGGACAAAAGCAAGGGGATCCGACGGAGAGGAGTGGGCCTTCCCTTGTGATGTACAGAATGTGATTCAGAGAGAGAAACAAGTCTGTTTTTAGAGTGACCCTAAGCTATTGGGCCTAGGGAATTCATTGGATACCAAAAGAAGAAGATGGTTCATTGCTGGAAGTTTTTGATTAAATATACATTCCAGAAGACAGATGGTTATAAGTTTCTGAAAATCAAGAGAGCTGTAGTGGATATCATTTTTAACCAGCATTTTATATTTCCCCCCCACAAAATGACATTTCCATATCTACCAAGGCATTATGAGCCATTTCCCTTTCATACAGCATTAGGTGACTATGACTTCTAGGACCACTAAATAGAGCAGAAATTGTAAGAGACTATAATTAGAAAATGGATGGAAAGCTGCAAGATCTCCATGACACAGGGCCACAATAGGATAGCCAGGAGGAGTCCAGGTGCGGATCCAGTACTGATAATGAAACAGAAGCCAGAGGCCTCCAGCCAGACCAATGACTCACTGCAATGAACATTTCAAGGAAAGCTATTTGGGCAAAAGGGGGTACCGTGTGACACACCATATCTTCCATGGCAAGGTGGTGTTTTTGTGTGTGTCTGATATTGTTTTGTTTTTGTTTTTTGTTTGTTTTCTTGAGGGGAGGAGTTGCAAGGCTAGATTTGAAGAGACTGAGAGGTGATGGAATTGCAGTGAATGTAAAATTTTAAAAAAGTCAATAAAAGGTTTTCTAAAGTAATTTTAAAAATTCAAAGAAAAACAAAACAAAAAAAAGAAAATGGATGGAATGCTGTGATTTTCTCAACACTGAGAAACATGGTCAGTCCCCTTCCTTCAACAATGACACCTCGTGCTCCTGATCTCTTCCATGCACTGGGTTGTCCCTCCTTCAGTTCATCGTGCTGATTTGAATTCATTGTGTTTTAGCTTTCTGACGAAATGGTCAGAAGCCCTCACAGGCTTTGCCCATAGCATGTTGAATGCTATGCTGAATCTAATTCCTTTTATTCTCTTATTTCTTCCACCTTATATATTTGAATAGAATAGCGCAGAAGAAAGAAGGTGAAAATATGGCAGTGATAGCTTGTCACAACTTAATATCAGCCATAAATACTCTGGTTATAACAGATAGCAGCTCTGTATCATTAAAGAAGTGCTGATGGAGAACTATGAAGGCAAATGTATGCAAAACACAGCACACACATGGAAACCGAGGGTGAAGCTTAGTAACTTCCCTTCCTAATGAGATTCCTCGATTCTAGGAATGAGTATCCTTTCACATCCTTCTAGGAGCCCTAGGTCAAAGAGATTCTTGTCATGATCTTGGAATGGTATTTCCTCCCAGCTTTTGAAAGCCCTTACATTCACTCCGTAGAGATGTCATAGTCTGCAATGTGTGAAAGTGCACCATTTTTCCTGTGCTTGACCAAATGTTTTATTTCCTGGAAACTCAATTACTGAAACCCAACAAACAGATGGTCAGAGTCCTGCAGAATGTTGCTCCGCTGTGAAATGCATGCTCTGAATTCCTGCTGTAAACTTCTGAGTTAGCAAGGATTCTTCTTGTAGGCTACTGTACTCTGCCTTTGCAATGTTCAGTCGTTCTTCAAAGTCTATGTTTGTATTAAAAATTAGCACTGATCAAGTCACATGGACTTGGTTGGAACATATCTAGGTATTAATTAATTCCATATGTTCCATAATTAAAAATTACATTTGTGGCATTGATTACATGGGGAGATAGATAAAAGATCAATTTTTCCCTATTTATAGTTTTTAAATATTCTATTCTCCAGGCTAAATAAATATTTCAAAAATATAATGTTGGTGCTTGTGTAAATAAAATAGCTATGCTCCCTTATATACATATTTTTCTTATCATACATAAAAGATTTGATCATTTAGCTCAGTGGGATCATAATACAACCAATCCATGAGGAAGTATGACTTTGTCTCAACAATACATTATAAATTATCTATAAAAGATGACTGGGTATGGTAACTCACACCTATAACCCCAGCACTAAGGAGATTGTGGCAAGAGGATTGTCATGATTGAAAAGCCAGCCAGCGTTACAGTCAGTTCTAAGCCAGACTAGGACATGGTGTAAGACCCTTTCTCAGTTGTTTAGATGAAAGTCTTGACTGTGGAAAGAGTTTTTAGCTCTCACTTAATGCATTCTTTAAGAAACCTGTAAAGCAGTAGGCTGTGATAAAATGAAAGTCAAGGGCAGTGGAAACATAAGTTTACATTTCTAAAATGTTTTCTCCAGGTTGGGATGTATGGCCTTTACTTGGATACTGTCTTAAATATGCTGATTCTTTTAAAATCTATATATTTATCTATACATAATGTCCTGTGTGGAAAAATAGCAAAAAATAATCATGTAGTCTGTTTTATAAAAATACTTAATAGTAGCCATTTGTAGAGTCCTGAGTTTGCAATGAACATGCCACAAAACAGATGACAAAACAAAAACAACTCTAGTAATCTGTTCCATATGTTTTGGCCTAAGACATTTTGGGAATCTTTCCAGTCGATGTTAGATATCCTAAGCCCCACCCCATGTATGGGTCTGTTAAAGCTATGGTTTGGAGTAGGGAAAGGGAGAGCAGCATCTATCAATGGAGGGTCATTTACACCACCAAGAACTTGTATAGTCTAAGAAGCATAGGCAGGGATGCTCACAGATTGACACATTCAGATCACTTAGGCAGCAGAGTGTGTTTCTGTTTGTCTTTCCTTTGTTTTTCATTGAACCTGTTCCTCAGACACAGGCTTTGGGGATTTAAGGAGCCCAGGTTTCCCAAAACACTGCAGATATGCATAGTTAGATGAAACAGAGAAGGAAATTATATGCTCAGATAAGTTGGTGCGCTTGACAACTTCCTTGTGGAAAACCAGAACTTCAGCACAACCATCTTGTGGATTCTTCTGTGTCTATTTTCCCCCTGTGGGGAGTGGGGTTGTTCATTTTGTTCATGACGTGTTATGCTGATGTTGTTATTGTTTCTCACTGAAATACAGGTAAAAGCCATTGCTTTGTGCTGTTAGTATTTTGTTGTTTTGTACCAAAAAAAAAATGCATAAGGGCTTTTGTTGAGTCAGAACAGCACTGAAATTTGAACATTAAATAGGAAATAATATAATAGTCAGAGGAATTGTATGTGACAGCATATCAGGCACAAGGTAGCCATCCATGGCTAACCATTCCTCTGTTGTGCCAGCATATATCATATGGTCAAGCTATGAAGGACCCTTGCAGAGTGTGTTGTCATGACCAACCAAGAACTCAGTGATAAGAGTTCATCTGTTCACAGTGATCCTTGCTTTGGTACCTTCTGCTTCCTACAACAGCCTGTGGGGCTGAGCAGGCTGAGATTCTCCCTGAAGTGCTCCCTCAGTCAGTCATGTGTACTCCATGTATGAGTTTTCTCTCTTCTGCATTAAATATAAATTATATAGATGTGCCCACTATGATATTTTAAGACAATATGCTTAATATTGAAGATGATCCTAAGAAATTATACATATCTCAATATGGCATTCTAATTAAAACCTAATTAGCAATTCCCTATGCTAGAACTTACTTTTCTTTCAGTAGAGAAATAACTTCACTATGCATAGAAAATAAAGATATGTTTTTTTGGAAACATTAGAATTTCAAAAATATAAGGCGGCACATGTGGAATTTGAAGGTGCTAAGAATCTTAAGTGTTGGTTTCTCCAAGCTTTAAGCTTCTACAGTTTCATGTAATCAGTGAGCTTGCCAAACAGTATCAAAAAACTCATTTTCTTCAAGTGCTTTATTTATCTTTAATAGAACCTTCATCACCCTGGTGTTGTAAATTTGGAGTGTATGTTTGAGACGCCTGAAAGAGTGTTTGTTGTTATGGAAAAACTCCATGGAGACATGCTGGAGATGATCCTGTCAAGTGAAAAGGGCAGGTTGCCAGAACACATAACGAAGTTTTTAATTACTCAGGTAAGAAATCAATTAGAGACAGAAAAAATAGTATTCAATATCAGATGTTATCACTGTTTAACTACAGCTCTCTAGCCTTGTTGATTGGTCTCTGTTTCTGATCTAAACTGCAGTAGAAAATATTGCAAGGGTGCAGTATGTCTTCTTATTAATATTTTGTCATTTAGAGTCCAGCATACAAAATGAGTAATATTTAAGCTGACCTCACCATTAAAGCTAGGCTTGAAATTTTAATAATTCCATGGCTTAGACCTAGTCCAATGCAGACATTTAAGGCAGTGTTTCTGCACGTTTTGGTGACTCTTTGTCTACACCTGTGTTTGTTGCTGTATAATACCACGGAACAGTATGCTGCTTCTTCCATGGATGTTTTTCCCTAGCAACCTGCTATGTTAACTGTAAAGTAGTTGAGTGTCTTGAACATTAAGCAGCCATGACTGGTCATCATGAGGTTTCTTGGTGTTTCGAGTTTATGCTACGTTTCATTTCAGTCATATCTTGAAATTAGCTATATATCCTGAAATGAATTAGCAATATCATAAAATGAAGTTATTTTGGATGATTCTCTTCTTTATAGATACTAGTGGCTTTGCGACATCTTCATTTTAAAAACATCGTTCACTGTGACCTCAAGCCAGAAAATGTGTTGCTGGCATCAGCAGACCCTTTCCCTCAGGCAAGTACAAAGCTGCCTTCAGGCAGAAAACCAGCTTGACAGTTGGCTCCATGCAACCTCCTTGAACCCCACTCCCCCAACATACACACACACACACACACACACACACACACACACACACCTTAAACCTGGAATCGTGTGAAGTCTGTCCCAAGCATTTCCCTTCCCTCCTTGCCTTCTGTTCCTGGACCACACTGTGTCACTCAGGCCTCATGAAGCTGCTCTGCATATACTCACCTGCTCTCTCGATCTGCTGTTGGACCACATTGGCAAAGTGGGCCCTGCCCTCTGTTGAAAGTATGACCTTGACACCAAGGATGCCATAGGATCTCAGGGATGCTGACTGCTCTCTGAGGCTGGGGACAAGGGCAAGCTTCCCTTTCCTACACACAGGGGTAGGGGAAAACTGGACCTTTGTTAGGGATGCTGAGTCTACAGTACTTGGCAGGGTGGGTGGCTGGCTTTGCTGTGCTAACATATTCAGGTCCTGCCTGCTGGCCCATAAGGAGCTAAGTTTGATAGTCACTGTAGGCCCCTGAGTCATGTGTCCACCTAGCCCTCATTCTTCATTAAAATCGCCAGTTTGCATGTTTTCCTACCTACTGACCAATTCTCAAAACTGGTCATACTTTATTTCCATATTTTAATATTTGGGATAGGAAAAACGGGCTTTACAGAACACTTTCACGAATGAAAAGCCAGTTTTATCTTGTGACATAAATTACTTTCTTCAAAATTAGAAGGTAGAAAGTAGCATTTCTTCTACCAGGAGCAACTCATGTCTGTATAATATATTGGTACCTTTGGCAGAGTTGAGCTAATGTAAATCCAAACCCACCATTTCAGCAAATTCTTACTGTCAACAGGTGAAACTTTGTGATTTTGGTTTTGCCCGGATCATTGGCGAGAAGTCTTTCCGGAGATCAGTGGTGGGTACCCCAGCCTACCTGGCACCTGAGGTTCTGAGGAACAAGGGCTATAACCGCTCGCTAGACATGTGGTCTGTTGGGGTCATCATCTATGTGAGCCTGAGTGGCACCTTCCCTTTTAATGAAGATGAAGATATCCACGATCAGATCCAGAACGCAGCCTTCATGTATCCACCCAATCCCTGGAAGGAGATTTCTCATGAAGGTAATTTCTTCCCTCAATGCCATTGACTTCAATCCTCAGTGTTGAGCTTTCAATTGAATTTTAATTATTAACATGGGAAAAATGCTCATTGCACTCACTGTAATAGAAGCAAAAATTGTTTAAAAGTGGGTTGAGAAGTAACAAAAATTAAAATCTAAAATGTCTTTTGACGAAATGTGTGTTTACCAGTAAAGAAATGGGAAGTTTATGCTAAAAAGAAAGTGAAACAGCCAAGAAGAATTGTTCCCATTGGGCATGTTGTCATGGATGTGACAGCAGTGAGCCTTTACGGGGGTTTTAAATTAGGCTTTTTTTGAAGTCTAACCAACACAAGTTATGACATTGACATTTTTATTATCATACTGTATCCATTAATATTCTAAGCACTTTCTCTCCTGTCTTACTTCGTGTGGCAGTGGAGAATGAATATTTTATTTTGCCACTTCCTAGAAACGTTAGGGCTTTGCTTTTGTTCAGTATGGGAACATATGTATATGTGATGATTCCTTTAGAATCGGGTGCCTTGGCAATCTTACAGTATTTAAACTTATATTCTTGTTAATCCATACTTGGCTCCTCTTAATGGAATAGTCATTCTGTAAATGGCAAGGGCTGATGGGCCATAGGATATAATTAGTTCAGCGTTTTAAAAGTAGTTCTTCAGAGAATGGAGATTGGCGTTCATTTAATTCTCATTAAAGTCCCATAGAAATAAGTGCTATTTGTAGATATGTATCATGAAAACTAAGGCTAGTAAGTGATACCAGACACCCAAATCACCAGGCTAGTCAGTAACAGGGCAGAACTCACAGGCAGCCTAAGCATGATTGGTTGGCCACTGACCCTGTATTCTTGGTAGTTTCTTCATGATATGTCATTCAAAGTTTACAGTCAGTGTTCAGATTTCACTGTTTATGCAAGATGACATTCATAGATAGCCCTCACACTGACACCTAACAGTTAATGAATGCATTAGTACAAACATGGGAAGAATGTAGGTTAACTGCCAGAGTAGATGAGCCCCTTTGATACGGATGGTGTAAAATAGCAAGGGCTATCTCCATTATTAGAGCTTTAGTGCTTGTTACCATTAACAACAACCTTTAACATCCTCTTAATTTCTTGTAAATTATAGTTAAATTGATGTATCTTAAAGGAATCTGGACTACCTATAAAAGAACAATTGTGTATGGCTACGGAATTAAGAAATTAGAAAAAGACAAAGCGAAGGTATATTAGTCATTCTTTTCCAGTGACCATGTCTCTTGTTAGGAAAGATTGCCAGTTAGACAAGGTTAGCCCCCATGCTTCATATCTCGAAAGCACCAAAATACCTTTATGCTATTGCCAGATGTGAATGAAAACATTCCCTCCTTAACACCAGTCAGACACATCTCTGTTCCTGTCAATGGGAGCAGAAGATAAAGACATAGGTACTAATGGCTTTAAAACACAGTAATTAGAAAACCCCAGTTTACACCCACAATACTGTCCAGAATAGTATGTAAATGTGTTTCTAAAACAAATTAGTAATGAGTTATGCATTTGGAAAGATGGTCATTTATTTTCTTGAATTCTTAGCTAAATTTAAAATCACAGTTTCCAAATTTAGGGAATGAAGATTCACTATGGTTTAGCTAGTCAGAACTGCATTTTCAAAAGAGATAGAGAACTACTCCTCACTTGAAGAATGAAAAGGATGATCTGTGACTTTTTAGTAAAGGGAATTATGTAGAATATTTCAAAAGCCATTTGTATTTGACCAAGAAATACACATTTTATTTGAATGGCAAAGCTCAGAAGATTTCCCATCACCCACACCAGATGATAGTGACACAAGCCCAGGTAGAAAATGAAACTCTCGGTCTCCAAAATGACTGAGCATCAACTCAGGAATAAACTGACCCCTGGCCCCATATCCCCATGCCTACTCCTGGAATGTCCTTGGTGGAGGAGTCCAGGAGCTGTACTAATTGCTTACTGAGATCTGGATGGCAAACGAGTTATTTCTGTGCCTCTGAATGAACTTATGGTTGAGGAAAGAAATTAAAAACCTAAATTGTGTCACAATATCAGTTGAAGTGGCCCAAAATTCACTCTTTCCCACTGTCTCACTGAGAGTAAACAGTTCCCTGATTGGAAACTTCAGTGAGACTAGTAGTGGATAATTTAAAGCATATTGAAGCCGACAAACAGACAAGAAAACTAGAACCTGGTATGGTAAACACCACTATAGTAGATCACCAAGAAGCCTCATGATACTTCAGACCACATCAAAGTCCAAGAAATGAGAAGCCAGGCACTCATGATTGCAACAGCAAAAGGAGCGAGATCAGTAATTTAGTGTCTGAGATATAGTCAGATTTATACTCTAAGCATTTGCCTTCTTTACTTCATGACATTATCTATTAAAAGGGGTTATGATTCCTGTCTACAGAAGATAATGTGCTGCTCATTTCATATTGATACATGCTAGAGTCATATGAGATGTGGGAACACTAATTGAGAAAATGCATCCACAAGATTGGATGGTAGACTAGCCTGTAGTGCATTTTTAAATGGAAGGGCCCATCCCATGTGGGCCAAGCCATTCCTTGATTAGAGGAATAGTCTTAAGTTCGATTAAGAAAAAAAAATTAAGGCTGAATGAAAGCACAGGGAGCAAGACAGTAAGTAAGCAGCACCCTTCCACAGCTCTGCATCAGCTCCTGCCTCCAGGTTCCTGCTCTGCGTAAGTTTCTGCCTTCACTGTGTTTGATCATGAACAGATATATGGAACTGAGAGTGTAATAAACACTCTTCACCTCATGTTGCTTTTGGTCATGTTGATTCATTCTTGCAATAGTAATCCTAACTAAGACAGGTAGTAATGGAGACTGGATGAAATAAAGTCTTAGAGGCATCTGTTCAAGCTAGGATATGTTCAGCCACCCTTGTGAATATTAAGTAAGAGTACTGCAGAACCCTAAGCTAAGCAGTTGGTGTCACTGGTAAACAAGAAATGGACTGACTAAATTTAGAAACTATATGAAAACTTCTGTTTCCAAATTCTTTAGGATTCGCTTTAATAACAGGACTTTGTTTCCGTAACAGAAACCCATGGCAAGAAAATAAGATAATGTATGGAACCCCAACTGGGAAATGTAAAAAGTAAACCTTAGATTCTGTTGGCTCCTGCAACCCAAGCTTTGTGCTTTCTTGCCATCTCAAAGCTGCTTTATTTTATGGTAACTTTCTTCTCAGGTTGTCTTTCTTGTGGTGCAAATTCTGCCCCTGCTTTGTCCAAGATTATCTGCTCCTGACTGCTATACCTGGTCTCAAATGGAAGTCTGCATATTATGGCGACAGTCTTTGAATGGGATACCAATTATCTCTGCTCCTGTCCCATCATACCCTTAGAGCAATCACCCATTCAAACCTCAGAGTGGCTAAAGTTGACTAAGAAAAAGAAAAGAAGCAACTACAGGAAAAAAGAAAAGAGTACCTAAGCTAAAACCAAACACAAAGGCATTAACAGATGGGAAAACAGGATTTGGGTGGTGTGTGTGGGGGGGTGGATCATATAATTTTTGGAAAATGGGGAAATAGTCCAGCAAATGTTAACAAACTGAAGTGAAGAAATAAGACTAGCTCACACTTACATAGAATCTGCCATACATAGAGCCACTCACTGAACACACTTACCATGCATGAATCATCATCAGCCCCTAACCATGAGGTAGATACTCTTATTTGAAGATGCACAGATGCAAGAATAGACCTAAGTAACCCGTGTGATTATTGGCAGTTTCAAATCCCAACTGCTTCCTTGGCTAGATGTTCCTATCCACAACACTTGTAACCTCTTGATGTTTGTTCCCTTAAGAGTTTAACTATTCTACTGTATTTAGTTTTACTATGTTTTCACTATTGTACCAGAAAAACAACACGGTATTTAAATCTCTAAGTATGAGGGAAATTGTATTATGGTTTAATGAAGAACTGATTCAACAGACAGTGCTATGTGTATAATTGTGGTCACTTCAGTCAAGTTACTTATCTCTGATTCTTAGTTTTCTAACTAAAACATGGTGATATAGATTGCTGCCTGGGATAGTGTACATATTAGATGAGGTTGTTCTAGAAATGCAGTGATTGACAGAACTATACTAGTTTAAATACCTTCATTATATTTTATATTCAAGCCTCTTTCCAAATTACTTATCTCATATCTACCCATTTATCATCAGATCATGAATCTATCTCGTGTGTGTGTGTCTGTGTGTGTGTGTATGTGTGTGTGTGTGTGTATGTGTGTGCATTAAATGTATTCATTCAGCCATAGCTAAAGTGAAATAAAAACATGAAGTTAAATGTTACTGAGGCTGGAGTGATGTCTCAGTGGATAAACATTGCCATGCAATGGTGAGATCTGCATTTACTTGGTGGCCCATTAGTATATCCAGAACTCTGAAGGCAGAAATAAGATTGGCCAAGCAAAATGGCCAGCTAGACTAGTGATATCAGTGAGTTCTTGGCCCACCTGAGAGACCTTGAATCAATGAATAAGGTCGTGAGAAACCATGGAAGATTCTTGACCTCAACCTTGGACCTCCAAATGGATGCTCACATGTGTGTAGTCACATATATGAACATACTTGCATACGTGCACACCACACACAAAGATACATAGAAAGTTATATGGCTTATAAGAATGTAACCAAATATATATTATCATGTACAAAGGAAACTCCACAGAATGAATCATGATATTAAAGCACTATACAGAGGAGAAAGTCTCCCAACAGGAAGGGAGTTTATGACATTAGCTCATTCCACAGCTATCTGTGGTGCTGTGTTTCATTTTATCACTTCTCCTGGATGAGTTGCCTTTATCATTACCCAGAGTATCCATCACTACAATGGCAATTAGACTTGGGCTTCCTACCACCTCCAGCTTCAGCTTATGGTAAGGGCTAAGCATATCCACCCTATTCATCCACCTTAAGTCCTCTCTTGAAGTGACCAGGGCCCTTGAACTATCTTTAAATGATCTCTTGCTGCATTTCCTTCATCGTATGAAAAGGAGAATCGCTGTCACTTAAATAACTAATAAACGTCCATGCAAAGCTACAGACAATTGTATGCCCCTCCTTCCATTACATTTTTAAAAGTTCATAACAGAACAGACACAGAATTCTCTGTGTTTGTCACATCTGATATATCATCAGAATGATCCTTGATATTACTACGATAATCTGAATACTACAAGCGAGACTCAGCCTATAACTCAAGAAACGGTGCTGTGGTGGCTGAATTTGAAAAAAGAAAAGAAAAGAAAACTAGAAAAATTGGCAAATAGTAAAAGCAGAAAAGTTTGTAAGACACAAAAATCTTGCCAAGCCTTTCACAATCTAGCTCTAGGTGGTCTGTAGACTTCCAAATTTGGCATGGTAATAGTGGGAGGAGCTCCATTAAAATGAGGATGAGTCTCCTTCTCTCTGTTCATTGTCCTCTGGCTAGAATGAAAGAAGCTTATAAATCAAATGTCCAAACCTTCATCTCACCAAGGGGGACCCAGAAAATTAATGAGGTACTCTATAAGGTCAGAGCACAGGACCCAGACACATGCAGATGAGATAACAAAGCCCAGTATATTATGCAAAAGCAAAACAATATGGAATTGTTTCTTAGTAATAATCAGAGAAAGAATTCCAAGAAAAGAATAAAATAAGCAAATGTTTCATGGTTCCCTTTAAAACAAGGGTGCTGCTGTGGAGTTAACATCCGCTGGAACACTGCTAGGTAGTGATCTTCTGAAAACCACTGAACAAGAGTTACCAATCCCCTCTGTTGTTCCTAGGATCCTGTCAAAGCCACGTAATTTCTCTCAAGTGTTTACCATGCCACAAAATACCATACTTGCAAAGAGTATGAATCAAAAAGAAAACCTGGGATAGGTTTTCAAACAGAAAGAAACATAAAATCTAGGGCAACACAAAATGATGTGCAGGGGAATGAAGCTGACCCACATGACTTGAGTTTAATCAGTTCAAGAAATGTGAATAAAAAGAATCATCATCACCATAGTGCTTAAGTTAACCTTGGCATGAGCATCATTGTAGAGAGGATGGGTTGTAGGCAGTAGACTACTTGAACAGTGGGTTATTACCTAGAGTTTCTCAAGTAACAGCAAATGTATATAAATTATTCACATATTGCTATTTGCTGATGTCTATAGATAACCTTTAAACTAAGGATGTCTTAATTATAATTATGCAAAAGAATGTGAAGAGTGGAACTTTTGTGTCATGGAGAATAGACCATAAGAGGCGGATGAGGCCCAACTTGAGAGCCCTATAAGATACTGCCTCAGTACATATGTGTAGTGGTATACATGTGTGTGTCATTTAATATACAGTTTAACCAAAGATAAAGAATTTAAAATAGAACCCCTGAGACTGCTTAGGGGTAAAGATACCACTCATCCTAACAAACAGTTCAATCTCCAGGACATAGATGGCAAAGACTTGTCCTCAAACTTCCATATATACTTTATGACACCTGCACATACTCCCCCCACACACACATGCACATGCACATACACACACATGTGCACATCCATTCACACACAATAAATGTCTTAAAAAGAGAATTCAAAATTAATTTTATATAATGTTATTATACTTGTATATATTAGAATTTACCTGTCATAATTTGTGCCTGGATTTTTCTAAGTGACAAAGGTGTCCAGTGCAAGTAATTTAATAAGTAAATTAATTGGGAGGAAGACAATGTCAAAGAGCTGAAATGATTCGAGACTTTTCTTGTGGTTGCATTTCTTTTTTTTTTTTTTGGATATGATCTTTCCATTTATTTTTTTATTCTCTTAATTGCATTTTTAATTTACACTTTAACTGCTACACCATTTCCCAGTTTTCCTTCCAGAAACCTGCTATTCTACTCCATCCCCTGCTTCTATGAGGGTGCTCTCTCACCCACACACCCACTCCTTCCCACCTCCCCATCCTACACTGGGGCAACAAGCCTTGACAGGACCAAAGGCCCCTTCTCCCATTGATGCCCTACATGGCCATCCCCTGCTACATATGCAAATGGAGCCATAGGTCCATCCCTGTGTTCTCTTGGGATGGTGATTTAGTCCCTGAGCACTCTGGGGGGGGGGTCTAGCTGTTTGATATTGTGTTCTTCTTATGGGGTTGCAAACCCCTTCAGTTACTTCAGTCCTTTCTCTAACTCCTCCATTGGGGACCCTGTTCTCAGTTCAAAGGTTGGCTTCGAGCCACCGCCTCTGTATTTGTAAGGCTCTGGCAGAGCTTCTCAGCAGATAACTGTACCAGGCTCCTGTCAGCATGCACTTCTTGGCATCTGAAATATTGTCTGGGTTTGGTGGTTGTCTATGGGATGTATCCCCATGCAGAGCAGTCTCCGGATGGCCTTTCAGACTGTACTCCATACTTTGTCTCCGTTTTTCCTCCTGTGAGTATTTTTTTTTATTAACTTGAGTATTTCTTTTTTTTTGTTTGATTTTTGACATTTGTTTTATTTATTTTTTTTAAATTTATGTAATACTTAATAATAATTCTTTGGTTTCCGGGCAAACATCCCCCTCCTCCCTCCCCTTCCTTATGGGTGTTCCCCTCCCAACCCTCCCCCCATTGCCGCCCTCCCCCCATAGTCTAGTTCACTGGGGGTTCAGTCTTAGCAGGACCCAGGGCTTCCCCTTCCACTGGTGCTCTTACTAGGATATTCATTGCTACCTATGATGTCAGAGTCCAGGGTCAGTCCATGTATAGTCTTTAGGTAGTGGCTTAGTCCCTGGAAGCTCTGGTTGCTTGGCGTTGTTGTACATATGGGGTCTCGAGCCCCTTCAAGCTCTTCCAAAGCTCTTCCAGTTCTTTCTCTGATTCCTTCAACGGGGGTCCTATTCTCAGTTCAGTGGTTTGCTGCTGGCATTCGCCTCTGTATTTGCTGTATTCTGGCTGTGTCTCTCAGGAGCGATCTACATCCGGCTCCTGTTGGTCTGCACTTCTTTGCTTCATCCATCTTGTCTAATTGGGTGGCTGTATATGTATGGGCCACATGTGGGGCAGGCTCTGAATGGGTGTTCCGTGGTTGCATTTCTTGAGGCAAAGTTGTGCTATGTGGCTCTTTCATTGTACATCCTTGTCACAAGCTCTCAGCAGTCCTTCTGCATTAGCCTCCTGAGTTCTGCAGTTATTGGCACCTGCCACCAGACCAGCTGATTCACCTTTAATGGAGAAAACCACATTTATAAAATAAATTGTTCTTGAAATATCTGTGGTAGAGAATTATATTCACTTGACTTTTTAAACATGCAAACTCAAGAAGCATGCAAAAAATGACCTTAATTCACCAGTTATAATTGTCATCTGGGAGGCTCACTGCTAAATAAGCTCACCCTTTCTATTTCCTTCTGAACCCTGACTGGCTGGTTCAACTCAGCTCTTCTGGCTCAAAACTCCTCTCCAAAATGACTGATTCAAACTGGCTTCTTTTGGCTTCTGACTGAATTGCTGTTCTTGGCCTCAAACTTACTCTGGCAGTTTGTTCTAAATTTCTTGCACCTTCTTATTCTTTGGCTTCAACTGCCTCTGCTGACCTGCACTGCAGGAACTGCACAAACTGAACAGAACTCACAAAAGAGCTCAACTGAGCTCAACTGAACTGCGCTTCCCTTCGGTCTCACTGTGCTGTTCTTTAGCAACCTCTCTTTCCTGTTCTCTTGAGAGTTGGGCACATCCTACCTCTGATTCATTCTCTTAAATCTTCCTCTCATTTGCCACTTTGCCCCTCTATTGTTTGTCAAGCATGTAGAGGAAACGTGCTTCTTTCTTCTACAAACCAATCTTACTTATATTATTTGGGATTAATTGTGTGTGCCAATGACATGTGTGTATTCCAGCCAGTAGGTATGTCATTCTGCTGGATCATAGAGACTTAGAAGGTCTTTGGATGTGATTGGTTGCCAGAGCAACTGTGTTGCTAGCTGAAAATTCCTTTACATCAGTCAAAAATGACCACAGAAGTTTCTGAAGACAATTTGTTTTTCCAAACTGATGTAATCATGGACCAGACTTTAAAAAGCACAGCGTTAGAGTCAGGGAAAGTGAGTACAATCAAAATTTGGGGAGGTGGAAAAACGGATGGCTCAGAGCTTAAGAGCACTGGCTAATCTTACCTTGAGCCTGCATTTGGTTTCTCAAACTCATGTGGCATCTCACTAAGGACTTCAAATTACCTTCCAAGGATTCTGATGTATTCTTTTGGCCTCTGGGCATCAGGCACACACATGGTGCTCATACATATATGCCAGAAAAATAATAATGCACATAAAAAATAAATAAATAAAACTTTAAAAATAAGTAACCATGCTTTCATTTAGAAGTTTATAGGAAATCAGTAAAAGAGTAGAGAAAGCTAGGTGTTTTCTAAGTAGTGAGAAGATGAGGTTTTATTTTGATTTTTAAGTTTCCTTATGGACCTGAATCATTGTGTTGGTGTGTAACTTTTAAAGCAATCAAAACCAAAAATAAGTAAATAAAAATTTCATGAACCCAAATAAGGGTTGAAAAATGAATTAAGGACTAGATTTTTTTGTTATTTTTGGGTTTTTTTGTGGGGAGGGGGTATAAATATAATTCTGCTATAAATGGTATACCATTTATACCATATAGATGGTATAAATGGTTTGTTCAAAGTTTTAAATAAACCACACATAGTATTTGAATATAAATATCATTCAGCACCATGGTCTGGGGTTCCGTTTTCTTCTCTGTAATAACTGTTATGACTGTGTCATGGTGACTGGGTAAGTGAGGACGCCACCATGACTTTACGTCTGCCATGTTCACACACAGGAGGATTTCCAATGGAATGTCAGTGGAATTCTTTTTCCCATATCCTGTTGTTTGCACAGGTTATGTGGCTCCTTTTCACAGATGACTTTATTTTACAGCTTTTGCTTTTGCCAGAGTTATTTTTAGAAGGAGAAAATGATATAGATAGCCAGACACTGAGGGCTGTAAGGCTGATGAAGAGAGATGTGGTCTGCTTCAGTGTAAGTTGCCTCATTACATTACGTGAATAAGGACATCCTTGCAGTGAGGATTTGAAAGCATTTGTTCGAGTAACAGTACATTGCCATCATCGAATTGATGTGTGCAATTAGAGATGTGCATTACATTTGAGAAAGGTTAGTAATGGGCAGGGAAGAGATTACTTTTTTTTCCTTCTGAGTTGTGATACTCCCTCATATGCCATTAGGGAGGCGAAAGGCAGTAATCAACACAGAGGAAGCCTGGGAAATTGTCTCACAAGGAGACCCTGACCCCTGCAGACAGAAGATCATTTTCTGTGTTCACAGGAGAAGTCTGAAAGAGCACCTATTCCTGGGCCTCCTGCAGTGCTGTTGCTGCTCAGACCTAGAGTCACATGACTAGTTGGTATTATTAAAAATTCTGATCAAAGAGGAAGGCTTGACATATCACATGTATAAATATGAGGAAGAAAATGGAAATACCCTTGCACTGATTTCAAATGTTGTCCTCAGTGCAACATTAGTTAATTATCAAATCGGGATGATTTGGTGACAACAGTTTTCCCACTCTGGTAAGCCCTACCATCAACTCTATATTCATGCCTCTTTCCTCCCTGATCAGCGGGCTCTAATTTATCCTCCCAGTTCAGCTCAGTCCCCAGCTCTATATTGTAGATTATGTGATACTTCAAAGTAGCCAATAGCTGCAAGATACCACTACATGTATCAAAACATTCACATTTTATTTTAAAACAGTTTTTGTCATTCAACTTGATAAGTTCAAATAAAATTGGCTGCAAGTGTCCCCCCCCCCCAAAAAAAAACACCCTGGAAAATACAGCAAGTACAACTACAAAGAAAGGCTAAATAAAAGCTGAGCGCCATCAGCACATGGTATGGTTTCAGAAACCAACAGTGCTACAGAATGCTAAACAGTTCAAAAACAGTGCTTTGCCACTGTGAAATGGAACCAACCCAGGTCCTACTTTCACAACAGTTTGTTCAAAACAAAATGAGTAAGCTCATGAATGTAAGTTTTGGTTCGATAAGACCCAGACATCCGACGGTATGAGAAACAAAAGAAAGACAATTGCCATCTTACTAATTAAGCTGTGTGGTAACAGTTTATAAGGCATGCAGATCCCGCAAGCCTGCTGAATATTAATGAATAGATTGATTTGTCAACATATTAACACCACTGTCAGACAGAACAGGACGCAAGAGAGGTGCTGGGACCAGTCAGAGAAGTGCTTCAGAAAAGCTGTCTGGGTGCCAGGAGTGCAGCCATAGTTGATAAAGTGAATTGAATATGTAGGTCAGAACCTCTATGGGGGGCAACATTTTAAATGCCCTCAATTTAAAATTCTGCAACTGTGTTTAATTTTTAGAAGAGTTTTTTACTGTATTCATTAAAAGGGAATTTGACCATTGTGAGCCTGTGATGATTTGAAAAGATGTCCACCAGTGGAGTTAGTTTATGTGGTTCTGTGTGCATCAATAGTTCCAGGGAGGAAATATGGGGAAGTCTGTCCCACTAAGAAAGGATCCACTTATCAGGAATGCAAGTTTAATATGGCTAGTAGGATTTTCTCCAATAAATGGCCAATTGAGAGAATGATCAGAACTTTTATAAGGATAGTTGACATTGTATTTCCTCAAAATTGGTTATTTGTCTCCACAATAATAAAAATTTTGTGTAATATTTGAATAAGGATTGAAAATTGTGCTTCTAAAGTTCTACCATAGTTGAGCTGAAATACAGCATCTATACCCATTGTAGATGTCTGAGTAATAAGGGCCACGGGTGGGTAAATACTTGATGTTTGGTTCTATCCACAATAGCAAAAGAGAATACTCTAAAAACATACATAGTAATTTATGAAAAATAGAGTATCTTACCTAACACATATGCCCGAGTATACCAATATACTGAGCAATTATTCAGAATAGTTTCAGTTTCTTCCAGTCATAGAAAGTAAACAGGCTTAAAAGGGCCCAAGTTCTCTTGGTTAAAGCCTAATACAATGACCAGAAGGGCACTGGTGGAAGGATTCGAATTATCACCTCTTTTCCAAATCAAGCTCATCAGCCTTCACGAGTGCCACAGTCTCTTGTCTTCTGGTGATTTGATCCAAGAATGATCTTCTTTGCTTCTGTTACTTTTAAACAGAACCTCAGATCAGATCTACCTTTAGGTTCAATGACTCTTGTGAAGTATGATATATTATAATAAGTATAATACTGGCACATCGCTGCAATTTCTTATAACCCAGATGACCAAATGTTGAAAGTCAACTTGGGCTACATAGTAAACTATACAATAGTGATGATGATGATGATGATGATGATGATGATGATGACGACGACGACGACGACGACGACGACGACGACGACGACGACGACAACTGATGATAGTCTGAAGCCTGCTCCACCTTATTTTAAATATATTTAGTTTGGCATAACATTTGATTTGGGGACAATACGAAAAATAATGATTAACTGTGAGTTTTAAGGCTTTACTCATGCTTATACATGTTTTTCCCATTTATTTTTTCACTTTACATCCCAATCACCAGACCCCTTCTCCTGGTCCCCAACTTACATAGCCCCTCCCCTTCTCTAACTCATATTTCCCAATTCTTCAATTAGAAGAATTAGAGGGTAGAGAATTGAGGTATCCAAATAGTGGATCTAGTTTGATTTGGCTATGAAATATCTTCTTACCACTATCACTCATTGCTCTAGACTGTAGCCATTTGGGGAATTATTTCTATAATTCAACTCAATTGTTATTACTAACAGCATGTTCTGCACACTTAATAAACCTAAAAGCCCCCTTAAGTCTTGATTCTAAAATACTGAGCAAGATATGGTTCAGAACGGATTCCTAATGTTTCCTTCATATTTATATTTGTTTATTCAATGATCCATGGCATTATAGTGATCTAGTTATAAACCACTTTCAATGTCCTTGTTCCCTCAACCTACAGCAACACAAAATCTGTTCTAAAAGTCAGCAATCCCAGCACTAGCAGGGATCCATGGGCAAATACACCCCACCACCCTCTACCGAAACCTGTAAACCAGAATCCTCTGTTTAAATCCTCAAACTTCTATTGAAATCTATGTAAAAGTCTACAAAGACGTTTTTTAGCCAAGTTTAAGGTCTGAGAATAATAGGAATGTCCAAGGCACTTCTAAAACTCCCAGAAGCTACCTGGAGACTCCTCACCTAAAGATTTTTACCTTTCTTCTGGTTGAGCATTCATTTTTAGAAACATAACTCTCTTACAAAAGGATTTTAGCATGGAATGAAAATAAAGAACACTCTATGACAGAAATGTATTTGTGTTGCTACCTTAAATTTCAAGTCTGGGTGTAATAACCTCTATATGCTTGTGTTGAAACAATTCATGGTTTTTCAAGATCGTGTTGTTGATCTTCAGAAAAAAAAAGTGATTGAATGTGAAGCAGAGAGTAACCATTGATAGAATACTTTCTATAGAGGAAAGAACTGAGAGCAGTAAAGCCATCAACTTGAGTCTCTAAAGGTCTTACACTTCATTGGATTTCGGTAATTGACTCAGGAACGAGTGAGATGATGATTTCCAGTGGCCTTGTTAGCTGCTGGCAGCCCCTGAGAGGAGCGTCCCAGTTAGTGTTGCTGAGCAACGGCATGCTGGGTTGAGAGCTGGAATGTGAAGGGTTGCAAAACGATTTTTAAAATAAACACACAAGTTCCCATCGGTGTGAAGCCAAGCAAAGGGAGAGAGGTAGTAAGCGTTACACTTCAGCAGTCAGGGGTAGACTGGAAAGGGTGTGTACCACTGCCTTGAATTAAAAACCCTAAAGGGTGGCTGGTGGTGGCTCCATCAAAATAGCATCCCTCTGAAAATATCAGCCTGAATCAGGTGGGATGGATAAATGTGAGCATAGAAAGCATCAAAATAAAAAGTTATATGCCTGGACAAAAATGATGAACATTGGGTTGTCATGAGTCCTTTCTCTGCTGTAAATTAGATACTCCATATTGCCAACATCCTTCTGGTTTTCTGACAACAGTCAATGTTTCCTATGATCCATTGCATTCTACACAGCTTGGTGCCCTATCATCCAAAAATATTATAACCAAAACAGATAGACCACATACATAAGGCGTGAGCATTAAAACTTAGAGCTGAAAAAGAGTCTATTCAAATTCCTGGTTAATGCATTGGAGCTCCCAAACAGCTATTTTGTGGTTTTCTATTATCTCAAAATTCCAGTGCAGCTTTTGTTTTAGAGAATCTTCAAGTTTACCAGGAAACTCTCTGACCTCAACAGAGCTAATGGAGAGAATAGGAAGAAACTGCCACACTCTGAGCTGATTAAAAAGGTCTTGATGAAACATGGAGATAGGATTTGATGGGAGATGTGAACTGTGGGCCCTACATATTTAGCTATGCAGAAGTGTCAGTAATAACATCTTTCCAGGATTTCCTCCAAGCTTTACAAGGTTTCAGTTTTTCCACAGCAGGGCTCATATATCTTGTATACTTAGGAGTTGCTATCCAAATACTTGATGTTTAGTTTGAAATACAGAATGACTAGAGTATAGTTTGTAGTTTCAAGGTTAATTCAGGGCATTGATGCCAGAGGAAAATAGAATCAAAATACCTTTACTTATGAAGCACTTATTTGTCTATTAACCCTAAAGCCCTCGGAATCAGGATACATACTAAATTTCCATCTCCTGAGAATGTCCTTGTGCACCTCGCCATGAGCTCCATGGAGGTTTAGCTGTCCTTACACTTTCCAGACACATTGGAAAGGACCCATTCTGTTTAACAATGAGTGTGTGGTAAAATTGTATGGACAAGTTACTCTTTTGTTTAATAGAGTAATGAGAAAAATTGCTGGGCAAAAAGTTGCAAGCCAATAACAAAAAAGAAAGAAGATAAGGTAAAACAGATTTAAGAACTGTATTTCTCCCTTTTTCCAATTTTTAGGAAAACATGGATGTATGACTAAAGACTTTTTTGAAAGAAGCAAATCTTCGATCACGAATGAGAAATGTAAAAATTAAAATTTGCATTGTCCGTAGTGTTCTCATAAGAAAAGAAACTGAAAAAAAAAAAGAAAAGAAAAGAACTCCCTATATTGTTCTAATATGGCTGCTTAAGAGACTATATGACAGCCAACTATTAATGGGACTGAACGTATAGATAATAAGAGATTAGAATTGCTAGAACAGTATGAGGATTGACTCTGAGAATAAATAGGATGAAATGATTGGAATGCAATCATGGCAATGCAAACATTGCTGTCATATTTATTGCAAGTAATTGTAGGTACGTCCCAGTTTGCCCCTATTGTATGCCAGGATAGAAACAAAAAGGGGAAGAAAGTATGAAGAGGGTGAGAGTCTCAGCTTTGCTTTGTCCCTAGATGAAACCCAGCCATCTAAAGTCGCCTCAGCTTATTATCCTGTAGAGCTTAGAGTACCATGTTATAGCATTCCCTGTCCCACAAAAGCCAGACATCTGAAATAATTGCTTTTCTGGATTTGTGGAAAGAAGTATAGGCTATCCACATGTCCTTGTCTGGTAGATTTCTATGTTACGTTGGCACTCCAGATCCTTACCGGGCCCATGTGACCTGTAGTTTCTGCATGGCTCTTTCTTTTCCTGCCTAGGCACCATCACACCACTTTGCCATCTCATGCCCCACTTTGCCCAACTCCTCGACCTGTTTTTGCCTCATTCACTTTGTTTTTTAGAGGAATTCACAACCTGGCCTACTCTTGTATCCATTTCTCCCATTTCCCCTCTGCACACCTTCACCTTTCAAAGCAATACTTTACCTAGTTTCTTCTAGGTCAGCATTCTACCTCTTTTTATTTTTTTTCATATGTTATATTTTATTATACTAATAATTTCTCTCTCTGAACTCCTACTGAATCCTTCCATTCCCCTACCCACCCAGTTTATGTTCCTTCTCACATTGTTCAACAGTAACAACAGCAAAATAACAAAAGAACTATGAAAATCAAAACAAATAAGACAAAAACAAAATGAAACAGAAAGTACTCCCCCACCCCAAAAGCAAAAACATAGAATCCATTTTATGTTGCCCTGGAGTCTGGTTAATAGGACTAGTAACACTCCATTGGAGAAAACTGGTCTTCTCTTTCCCAGCCAGTATCAATTGCAAACAGACTCTTGGTTTGGGATGGAAGTTTGTTTCCACAACCTTCTTGGCAGTAGGATTTTGTCTGGCTTAAGCATGTACAGGTCTTAGGCATGCTGTCACAGTTACTGTGTGTTTATATGCACATCAGTCCTATTGTTTAGAGAAGATGCTATTTCCTTGGAGTAATCCATCTATGATTCTTACAATCTCTCCATCTATCTTTTATGTAGATATTTTAGCCTTGAGCAGAAGGATGTTAAAAAAGATATCCCAATTAGGGCTAAGTACTCCAAAGTCCTTCATTCTTTACACATTGTCTAGTTGTAGGTCTCTGTGTATGGTGCACTTGAAAATAAAAGCCTTCTCTTATGAAGATTAACTGATGCTTTGATCTGTGAGATTCAGAAGATGTCATTGTAGTCATTTTATTACAACGATCCTTTCACAGAAGAAAAGAGGTAGAATTCACCTAGAGCTTATATTCTATTGGGTCTCAGGTTCACAGCCACATTAGTAGTTTCAGGCATGGGTTTCATCACATGGTACAGGCCTTAAATTCAATTAAACGTTATTGGTAAGTACCATAACACGTGCCATTATTACAGCAACGTATCTTACAGAGAGATTACTGCTGTAGTTTTCAGAGTTTGTTACTGAATCAGATGGATTAGTTGTCTCCTCCAGTAGCATGCGGACTGCCTTCCAACACCACAAATGCTACACAGTAGGAG
Source organism: Rattus norvegicus (assembly GCF_021556685.1). NCBI lineage: Eukaryota > Metazoa > Chordata > Mammalia > Rodentia > Muridae > Rattus > Rattus norvegicus. Next base: position 74,122,672 of record NC_141539.1, on the reverse strand, counting down.
TAAAGTGCCTAGTTGGGCTCCAGCCTAATTTCTTGATGTTTGATGACATAATTAAATTGTGTCTTCACCAATAAGGATTTACCATCATGCCGTGGAGAGCAACTAATAGCCTTGGTAACAGCCTGTGATGATATGGGGGAGCATATGGTACTCTTGGGCTAAGAATTCAACAAAGAAGTTTTACTTGGTGATATATCTTTATGGCATTATATCCCCTATGATATGGTGGTGACTCCATTTAGATTCATTTCACATATATCTATATTTAAGACACTTTTAGAGCAGTGGGATTTCTTATGGCTTTTCAACATGCCTCTGGTATTAGTTGTCCTTTTCCATATACTGTCCTATATATCCTGCATTTTTATTTCCCTCCCAGTTAATTCTCCTAGTTTTCCCTTTATCTCTTCATTGTTATATTCTATCTCTCTTTCCTTGGAGGAAGCCTTTTCACCTCTGGTCCCTTACTGTCTACTCAGCTGCTTGGTTGTTTAGATCGAAAGGGACATATTTAAGACTCGAAGCTAACATTTTTCTATAGAAATGCTTGCTCATCTGTGTGCAGAGCTGCTCTATTGTTTAGAGCCAGAAGTTGGAAATGGCCTTGCTTGCAATCAAGTGAGAAATGGATAATAAAAACTTTATGTATTTATAAAATGGGATATTGTTCAGCTTTTAAGAACAGTGAAATTTGCAAGTAAACGGGTAGTGCTTGAAACAATCATTGAAGTAACTCATATCCATATGTGAATGTTAGCCTCCTGATTTTTTTTCAGATTGACAGCTACAGCTGGAGCACCTTGACTTTTTTTGCTCCTTTGGGACTGTTGGCACTAGACTTTGTTTTGTTACTGCCACTTCCTTTCCTACTCTTGGTCCTTTTTCTTTTGTGAAGTGTTTACAGCAATGCCTGCTGGGAACTGGAACCAGGGAGGACATGAAAGTGTCCTTACAAACTCTGGGTAGCAGACAAGAGACAGATAGATACACTTTGAATTCCTTAAGAAGTTAATCAGTGTAGGCTTGTGGCTAGTGTGCTTTTGAGAGACCCATGATTGAAATGAGAAAGATACTAATGTGTGTGAGACAGGCTACAGTTGCCTGCGTCTCATGAAAGGAGACTCGATGCAGTAATCATTCACTGAGAATTTTAGACTTTATTTCTGATAGATTCCCATAATTAATGATTAAATAGATGGCTTTTTTTAAACATTTAGAAAACCAATCATGGTCCTTAGAGGAAATGACTAAAAGCCACTATTTGTCAGAATTCCTTTGCCAGGGATCTATTATGTCAGAATAGCTCCTTTTCTTTCTCCATAGGCTTGCCGAGTTGATAGGTAGAGTAGCATCAAGGACAGATAGATCCCGCTCACAGTAATGTATTTTGTGGGTGAGAAACCTCCTGTAATAGCCTGTTGGGGCTAATGAAGTATGAGCTAGATGGGAACTCTGGAGTAGGAAAAATCTGCTCAAGAAATAATAGCCCTGGAAGTGTGAGTTAGGATGTAGCCAGAAAGTTCTCTGTTTAAAGTTCTGTGCTTTGCCCGAAAAAAAGGTTCTAATAATGGGATTAACACATAGTAAATGAGTTTATTCATGTGGAGAGTGAAAAAAACGGACAGAAGGAAATCATATCACATTCAGAATATTCTTTGAGGGCTAAACTGTGGGCTGCAGTTACAATGAAACACAAGAAGCCCTGAATTCAATATGTAAAAGCGTAATGGAAACATAATGAAAAATTTAATGTCCATTGTATTGGTGAGGGTGAATTAGTTAAACCATTTGTCTCCCACTGGCTCACACACGCATTGCACCTGACCAAGAGCTCTCTAAATTTGCAAATGAAACACACATGCGCGCACACACACACACCAGCTAATTTTGATGTGTCTTGATTAGCTCAATGGCTGGGCACTTCTAAACCTCCCTAAACCTACTGTACATGTTCCCCCTGTATTTCTGGCTTAACACCTTCTAAAGTCCATGATTACAATTGGACATAGTACTACCAGCTATACCACTCCTGGGCATATACCCAAAATATGCTCCAATGTATAACAAGGACACATGTTAATAGCAGCCTTATTTATAATAGCCAGAAGCTGGAAAGAACCCAGATGTCCTTCAGCAGAGGAATGGATACAGAAAATGTGATACATTTACACAATAGAGTACTACTCAGCTATCAAAAACAATGACTTCATGAAATTCATATGCAAATGGATGGAACTAGAAAATATCATCCTGAGTAAGGTAACTCAATCACAAAAAAAGACACATGGTATGCACTCACTGATAAGTGGATATTATCACCAAGGCTCAGACTACCAAAGATACAATCCAGAGACCACATGAAGCTTAAGAAGGATGACCAAAGTTTAATGCTTCAGCTCTTTTTAGAAGGGAGAACAAAAATATTTATGGGAGGAGATACAGAGACAAAGTTTGGACTGAAGGAAAAAACATCCAAAGACTGCCCCACATGGGGATCCATCCCATATTCATACAGCCACCAGACCCAGACATTCTTGGTGATGACAAGAAGTGCATGGTGACAGGAGCCTGATATAGTTGTCTCCTGAGAGGCCCTGCCATAGCATGACACAGTGCCAACCAACCAGAGCTCTCAGGGACTAAACCACCATCCAAAGACTACACATAGACAGACCATGGCTCCAGCTGCATATGTAGCAGAAGATGGCCTTGTTGGTCACCAATGGGATGGGAAGCCCTTGGCCCTGCCAAGGCTGGACTCCCCAGTGTAGGGGAACATCAGGGTGGGAGGCATGAAGGGGTAGATGGATTGGTGAGGGAACACTCATAAAAGAAGGGGAAGGCAGTATAGGATAGGGGATTTAAGGATGGGAAACCAAGAACGGGGATAACATTTGAAATATAGATAAAAATATCCTATAAAAATTATAAAATTGTTAAATGCTGACATTATCAGTTAGTAACAATACAGTTACAGTATGATATGGCTTCTGTCTGCCATATTGTATAAGATCACAGCCTGGGAAGCTGGGTTTCCTGAGTTGCAGCCTCAACACTATAGCCTCTAAGCCACCTGACTTTAATCAACTTCTGGGCTTTGAGTAACTGTAACTTCCCCTTTTTGGTATAATTATAGATTGAAGCTGCATTTCATAGAGCTATTGTTATACCATGTCTAACATGGATGCAACAGTTTTAAAGAATAAAATCTTTTACTCCAAGGGCATAGAAAGAAGGCCCATGTATAGATCAAACTTGCCAATAATAATAAGCAAAAATTTGCCCCAGTTTTTAGAAGGACATTATCAAGGTCTAGTGACTATTAGCAGAGGGCTGTGCAGAAAGACTGGGATCTAAGAGGCCACTGAACGACTGTGTAGGGTGAGGCTGAGAGAGACTGAAAAGCTGCTGTGTCCAACAATATAGTTCTCTAAACTATCAATAGGAGCAATCTAGGTAACCTGAAAAAGGAAAACCCTTTCCTATAACTGAGTCAAATGCTAAGAGTTGCCACTTTGCAGTCTGAGCAACATGGGCTAGCACCTATGCGATTGCAGCTGAATTGCTTACAAGCATATGGCCTGAGTTCAAAACCCAGAAATAAAAAAAAAAAATCTTGATGTGGCATTTTACATGCTTGTGCATGCACACATGCACGCACGCACAGTGGATTTACTGGAAGCCACTTTGGATCATGCAATTGAGGCTATATCGTATGAAACTTGATTAAAGGAATTGTCTCGAGAGTTTCCCTAGGTGGTGATAAGCAAGTGGTGCTTTCAAAAATTAAGAAACGAAAACATATTTTTTTCTGAATAATGGAAAGGCTATAATGTTGACCGGAGATTTTTACACTCACAGGTTTTTTGTTTTACATTCTGTTTCTTAAGAGCCGCAAAGACACATTGATCCACACGTGTATTCACTTCTTCTCTCCTTGCAGCCGAAGTGCTTTCTCGTAGGAAGTACCTCATTGCTTTGCTCTGCTTATTCAGGTCACGAGAGGACTGCGGCAGGCAGGCCCCGGGATCATATGCTTCATTCAGAACAATTTTTCCATCTTTCCATTTTCCATTTCTCTGTAGACACTTGTAGTCCTTCCTCCGCCACGACTTCTCTATCCATTAGGCCGTGCGGCTCACTGCTGGGGCCCATTTGGGCACAAAGCAGACCTTTTGTTGAGTTACTGTACTCCCACCTTTCTAATTACAGAATTCAAAGCAGAACGAGTGAATTAATAACGTGTATTTATGCCCTGCGGTGCTTGGAGAAATGTATTGCCGCTGCGTGCTTGCCGTAGCACATGAGCTCTGCCTTCACCCCTTGGCCTCCATTTTTGAACTGTGCCTTCACAGCAGCCAGAGTGGAAGGTGCACTTTACTCTCCAGCGAGTAAATCATATGAATGGATGTTTTAAAGCTCATGCCCAACACACTGTGCACAGGGAGAACCATACTTTCAAAAGCCTGGAGAAAACACATGCTTGGACTCTGAAATTGTACTAAGTACCCTACTTCCTCAGGTACCCTCGCCAAGGCAGGGTTGAGAGGCAGAGGTGGCCTTTAAATGTGTGTTGTTGCATTTAATTTTCCTAATCAAAAAGTTAGTGTTGGTTATAAAGCCCTTTGGTTTTGGAAAATATATAAATATTAGAACCAAAGGAAAAATCCTAAATGCCCAAAATTATGGAAGTTAATTTCCTTTGCTTAATAACGGAGGATTTGAATCTGTTTGGACTGAATGTTGCAAGTTTGTTACTGTGGACAGTTCTTTCAGTCTGGATTTTCAAGGCCACGCAAGCGGATGTGGATAAGTCACAGTTCTTCAGGACGTCCCTATTAAAATCTGGTGGGGAAACCTGGAGAGTTAATTCTCTGTTTTTCATGTATTAAGGCTTTTGGTAGAAAAATCGCTCGGTCGGACTTCAGGCGTAGGGTAGGCTAGTCAAGAGAAGCGGCATACTCTACCGCAAAAGCTTATATTATTGGATACTACACATTAGGGGGAGGGGCAATAAAACGAAATAGATAAGTTATGAAAACCAGTCCGAAATGGAAGATTTAATTTAAGAATAAAATGTAGCATGGAAGCTAAAAATACAACCCTGCAACAGTTTAATGTCGAGAACGTCATCACGTGGTGTCAGGTAGACGCTTCGTACAGAAGGTAAAGGGAAAAACGTTCTTTTCTCCCTGAATTCTGTGCACATGAGCCCCAGGCAGGCAGAGTAGACAATTGACTGGGCAGCGATCCTAACTCTTCAGAGGGCAGTACTTGTCTTGTACCAGGAAATAAAAAATTTCCAATATAAATCTAATTTATTGCCCTTTTGAAAAACAAAAGAAAAATTTCAAAGATAAAGTCATTTCCTACAGAACTGTTTTTAGGTCACAGGTATATTTTGAAAAGTGATTCATGTTTTACTGTATTTTTTCTAGAATATACAATATCCACATATCTGCATCTTCAACCATATTTTTTTTTCAAAGTAGGGACTCACACTGTAGTTCAAACATTCCTTCAGCCTTGGCCTCTTGGCCTCCCACATCCAACTAATTGAAACCTGGAATTCCCTTTATATGTATTCAAATATTGGTTATATTTTATAACAAAATTAGCAATTTTCTTTCTTCAATACTAGTCTTATATTTGTTTAAGACATGTTAAAATTGCATATATTAAAATAAAAAATATTACAGAGTTTACAAGTTAAAATTCCCGTTGTGTAATAAATTCAAATACTTGCCCCTCCCGCCCCCTGATTTCCAACTTGATTTAGAATTCTCCAGTAATTGCCTTCAGGTTTTACTATTACCACTAAATGGCTCTTATATCTCTATAATACCAGATATTCTCAAGACTCTTTGTACATTCCATATTCATTACATAATTGGTAACTATTTTTAATAATGATTAATTTTCAGCCATTGATCTTATCAATAACTTGCTACAAGTGAAAATGAGAAAACGCTACAGTGTGGACAAGACCTTGAGTCACCCCTGGCTACAGGTAAAAGTCATCTGTGGTTTGTCTTTTGTTGGTATGTTTCTAATTATTTATAGAAGACTTTTATATTAGCTGTAAAAATCTTTTGTCATGTTTATACAGATGTAATTACCCTAACATTATTTTTTTCCAAAATGCATGTGATTTCTTGAGATTTAATAACAGTGTAGTATTTCTAAATGTCCCTCTTTCTATCAGGAAGATTTGATGAAGGTACACATATACACAGAATATATGGACAGAGCTCTGAGAGAGAGAGAGAGAAGTAGAGAGAGAGAGAGAGACAGAGACAGAGACAGAGAGAGATACACATACGAAGGGTCATAGCAGAATGCAAAAAGACCAGATTTGGAAAGCATCTGTATGCTTAATCCTGATAATTGTCTCAATAGATACCCATCTGCCCATTTATTGGCCTCATTTGCAAGCTGTATTTCAAGTCTCAGGATATTATGCATGAATATAAATACATGGCAGATGTAAAGTATATGAATGTATACTGCATTCTCTCTTAAATATTTGCTGTTTTCACATTGAGTGTTAAAGTTTAGAAAATGATATTCTGAAATAATGAAGGATTACTTATAGCCATTAAACTGTGAAGCAATGTCAACATTCCTAATTGCTTGACTACAAGCATTAATTATCTACACTGGGAGCCATGGCGTCCTACAAGCAGCATGCATGGTCTAGGGCTAAGCAAATAGGTTGACCTCGGTGTTGATGCTGCCTGTGAATGCATGGTGAATGGGGCAGCCTTGAGAGACTAGAAAGGAAAGGTCACCTCACAGACTAGAAGAACTGCCAATGTAGGAAAAGCACGTCAGTTGCAATGATCTCTAAGATGATATTTTGGAATTTCTTCTTCAGGACTACCAGACCTGGTTAGATTTACGCGAGCTGGAATGCAGAATTGGAGAACGCTATATTACCCATGAAAGCGATGACTCGAGGTGGGAACAGTATGCAGGCGAGCAGGGACTGCAGTATCCCGCGCACCTGATCAATCTGAGTGCTAGCCATGGCGACAGTCCTGAGGCTGAAGAGAGAGAGATGAAAGCCCTCAGTGAGCGTGTCAGCATCCTCTGATTCCCTCCCCTCTAATCTGTCAAAACACTGTGGAATTAATAAATACATACGGTCAGGTTTAACATTTGCCTTGCAGAACTGCCATTATTTTCTGTCAGATGAGAACAAAGCTGTTAAACTGTTAGCACTGTTGATGTATCTGAGTTGCCAAGACAAATCAACAGAAGCATTTGTATTTTGTGTGACCAACTGTGTTGTATTAACAAAAGTTCCCGGAAACACTAAACTTGTTATTGTGAATGATTTATGTTATATTTAATACATTAAACCTGTCTCCACTGTGCCTTTGCAAATCAGTGTTTTTCCTACCAGAGCCTCATTTTGGTGAGAGCCAGCTCCAATCCATGACACCATTGTGTTTGGTGTGCCCCTATTGATAGTGGTGTTGTAAGCAAACTCTTGAAGAGTAGATAATCTGCCGGTGTTCTGTGAACAACTCAAAATGCACAGTGGGTGGGGTGGGGGGGGAGAATGAAAGATGAGGAGAAGGCGTATAAGTGCTAAGATTGACTTGCATGAAAACAGTTCTACTGTGTGGTGTCAGATCCTCTGCCTGTCTGGTGTGCCTCAGTGTATTTAACTCTAGTGAGTGCACCTCATTATGTGGAGCCACTGCACTAAGCCTAAATGCCTTAGACTGTAAACTGCTTTACATACCAGATGCATTTCCTCCTTTCTTACAATAGCAACTGTATCAAGGAAAACCAGCAACCCACCAAATGTTGGCCTTTTGTGTATTTTTCAATAATAAGAAATAAATACTCTTTTCAAAGTTGGTGTCAGTATAATCCAGTTATTTCTACTTATAGTCTATGGTCTTCTATTTAGGACAATGAAGTTCAAAGCTATTTTTCTCAAAGATAGGAAAAATGAACATCAAAATGTAGAGAAGCATTTCTTTTTTTAACATTTTATATCTTTATTTACTTTTAGTGTATGAATGTTTTGCCTCACATGTATGTCTGCTCACCATGCATGTGCCTGGGCCTCGTAAAGGTGGTCAGGAGAGGGTATCAGATCCCTTGGAACAGTGATTACAGGCAGTATGCATGTTGGCCTTGAACCCAGGACCTCTGCCAGAGCACTCAGTTCTCTTAACTGCTGGGACATCTATGTAGAAAAACGTGTATACCTTGCATGTCACCTAACTTAGTTGGAAAGGAAACTTTCAAGCAAAAAATTAATAAAGCCGAACAGGAATGTGAAGACAGAAGTAGGCATGTACAAGTTGCAGACTCAATGTAATTTTCTGACTGATAACAAACCACAGGCTTTTTCTTTCTTTCTTTCTTTCTTTCTTTCTTTCTTTCTTTCTTTCTTTCTTTCTTTCTTTCTTTTTATTGGATATTTTCTTTACGTACCTTTTAAATGTTATCCCATTTCCTGATTTCCCTTCTGGATTCCCCCTATTTCTTCCTCCCATCCCCTGCCCCTATGAGAGTGTTCCCCCCACCCACCTACCCACTCCTTCTCATCTCTTCGCCCTGGCTTTCTTCTACATGAGGGTTTTTGAGCCTTCACAGGGCCAAGGACCTCTCCTCTCATTTATTCCCCATAAGGCCATCCTCTGCCACATATGTGGCTGGAGCCATGGGTCCCTCCATGTGTACTCTTTGATTGATGGTTTAGTCTCTGGGAGCTCTGGGGAGTCTGGTGGATATTGTTGTTCTTCCTATGGGATTGAAAACTACTTTAGCTCCTTCAGTCCTTTCTCTAACTCCTCCATTAGGGATCCTATTCTCAGTTCAATGCTTGGCTGTGAGCATCTGCCTCTGTACTTGTCATGCTCTCAGGAAACGGCTACATCAGGCTCCTGTCAACATACACTTCTTGCCATCCACAATATTCTCTGGGTTTGGTGACAGTGTATGGGATGGATCTCTGAGAGGGGCTGTCTCTGGATGACCTTTCCCTCAGTCTGTGCTCCTCACTTTATCTGTGTATTTCGTCCTGTGAATATTTTGTTCTCCCTTCTAAGAAGGACTGAAGCATCCACTCTTTGTTCTTCCAACTTCTTGAGATTCATGTGGTCTGTGGATTGTATCTTGGGTATTCCAAGCTCTTAGGCTGATATCCACTTATTAGTGGATATTAGTGAGTGCATACCATGTGTGTTCTTTTGTGATTGGGTTACCTCACTCTGGATGATATTTTCTAGTTCCATCCATTTGCCTAAGAATTTCCTGAAGTCATTGTTTTTAATAGTGAGTAGTACTCAGGTGTACCACATTTTCTGTATCCATTCCTCTCTTGAGGGACATCTGGGTTCTTTCCAGCTTCTGGCTATTATAAATAAGACTGCTATGTACATAGTGGAGCACGTGTCCTTGTTATATGTTGGAGCATGTTTTGGGTATATGCCTGGGAGTGGTATAGCTGGGTCCTCAGGTAGTACCATGTCCTATTTTCTGAGGATCCTCTAGACTGATTTCCAGAGTGATATATCTACCAGCTTGCAATCTCACCAACAATAGAGGAGTGTTCCTCTTTTCCATATCCTTGCCAGTATTTGTTGTCACCTGAGTTTTATTTTAGCCATTCTGACTGGTGTGAGGTGAAATCTCAGGGTTGTTTTGATTTGCATTTCCCTGATGGCTAAGGATGTTGAATATTTCTTTATGTGCTTCTCAATACTCTTCGGTTGAGATTGGCTCAGTTTTATTTTTATGTGATATAAGAAAAATTGTTTTTCTTATAAACCATAAAAACTGAGAAGAATAACCTATAAGAACATCCACTCAAACAAGATACAGTCAAGAAGGAAAGGGTAGCACTGAGATGACCAGAATTACAGGTGCACAAAGTTTAGCAATGTGGGTTTTTTCCAAAGAGATGATAGTGGCATACTATATTACAAGATACAGATAGATAGATACATAGATAGACAGACATAGATAGATAGACAGACATAGATAGATAGATAGATAGATAGATAGATAGATAGATAGATAGATAGATAGATAGATAGATGGATGGATGGATGGATGGATGGATGGATAGATAGATAGATAGATAGATAGATAGATAGATAAGATAAGATAAGTACATAGATAGAGATGGTAGATGTAGATATGTGTATGTGGTGCTGGTGGTGGTGGTGGTGGTGGTGGTGGTGTGTGTGTGTGTGTGTGTGTGTGTATTCATTCAAAGACTAAGGGTTGAGAAGCACTGAATAAATCAGAGTGCTAAGACTGAATTATTTCAGTTTAGTAGAACAAGCAAGAATATTTGATCTGTCCAGTGTTTAATATCTGTCTTTACTGGATTTTAAACCAATAGTCTGAAAAATTCAGTTTTTAAATCTACTACTTTAGGGGTGATATGGGGGAAAATATAATAGGATATAGGTTATGTGTGCATGTGCACATCCTAGTACATACTCATGTGACTGCATACAAAAGCATATTGGTGTCTCTTTGGGTTGACAGAATAGAACATGTTAACTAATAGAAGAATGAGTGTTGTAAGAATATGAACAGCATCTTTTCTATAACAAAAAAATAGTAAGCATATTCAAGAGAAAGTAAAGAAGTAAAAGTATATAAATCCCTCAATTTACTCGAGCTTTCTACCATGTGGTGTTTTGCTCTGTGTATGATTTTGGGGTGTGGATGGGGTATTCCTCTTGAGACAGTAATCCTTCTGGTTAGATGGAAAAATAAATTGCCAATGCCTTTAGAAAGTCATAGATAAAATTATGAGGCATGCCACAGCCTTGGCTTGGAGGAAGGAAAGCAAATAGGCGATGTTTGAGCATGACTTGAAACAACAGCCTTTTCTCCTCGCAGCTCTGCCAGGTGCACATTGAAGGCTTGACAGGGTACAGAGAGATTAAATGGACACTTTACAGGCATGAACGTATAACACTGAGAGGTGGAGACGTACTCTAGAACATCCAGGAGGTGGGAGGCATAATCAAGATTCAGATGCTCTTCCACACTGTTTTTAAAGGTTTGAAATCCGAACTGTGTGAATCTGAGAAAGCCATTCATATTTCAAATAAAAGAATCAACATCAACACGTTCACCCTTTCTGCAGCACAGAGACTGGATTAACACTGAGGCAAAATGAGTGACCCTAAGGCCAACTACCCTTGCAAGAGGTAGTGAGAGCTGACAAAAGCGACAATAACTAGGAAGATGGGAATGAGGTGCTTACAAGAGATGCTGGGAGGTGGAATCTGTGGTCCTTGTTAATGAATCCGTGGTCCTTGTTAATGATTAAATGTGAAATATAAGAGTTCAGAATGGACTTTAGGTTTCTGCTCAAGTGACTAGGAGAGTGTTAATTAGAGACTTATAAAGAGTATGTTAGTTACAATTTGAATATTTGGATGTCAAGTTCCGATAGCACTGCAGATGTAGCTTAGTTAGTAGAATGGTTGCCGTGGTGTCCATGAAGCCTTGGGTTTCACTCCTCAGCATTACATAAATCAGAACGCACTGGTATATTCCTGTAATCCAGACATTCGGAGTTGAAGCAGGAGGATCAGAAATTAAAATTATCCTCGCCAACCATCTTCCTACCTAGGTATCAGTGATGCGGTAAGGCTTCAGTGAGTCAGTACTCACTGCCGATGATAAAAGTATCACTTTCAGTAAAATAATCCACCGTTTAAAATAATGGCGTATTATGATGCCAATAGGAGCAAGGCAGTATATATTTAATATAAGATGCCGACAGACTTTTTTTTATCATTTTGCCAAACACAGGGGAAGATGTATCGTGTATACTTTGTCACAGTCAGTTGCTCTTAAGCAGTAACATCACTCGCATACTTGAAAGGCCATAATTGCTACTCTCTGCATGCTGTGATCTACCAAAGAGCCTACCACTGTTCTTGCTTTGTCTTGAGCAGAAAGAGAGTATGGAGAGAAATATTATTGGTCAGTGTTGCTTTTGTTATATCTACACTTGAAGGGAATACTCTGCTGCAGCTATTTTGATAGTCTCATGGTGAACTGTTCATGGGATGTATGTAGTGAGCACATGAATTTAAGAAAGCCACCACTCCCTCCTCTTTCCTTGTTCAGTCAATAGTAATTTTGCTTTCTATGAAGCACTCACAGCTTGCACAGTCTTTACCTGTCTTAACTGTCTTAAGAAACAGGCCTTGAGTTTTCCCGAAGACACACCAGGTCCCTGCTACCTTTACTTGCTAAGAGAACAACATTTCACTTTGCTGGAGGCACTTTCTAGGCCCAACCATCGCGATGCCAGTTCCTGACACTCTTTTGTATGGCTAGTGTTTGCTTTTCTGTTTCTCTTTACCTGCTTTTGTTCTTCATACATATCTTTAATAACATTTTTAGCATCTCTGCTTGGAATTTTTTGTTTCTTTTAGTTAATAATGGCTGGTTTACTGATTATGACATCATTACTTGTCTTCTACTTCAAATTAATAGTTTCTTAATTCTGGTGAAATGCACAAACTTTGCCTCATTGCGGATGTTTCCTCTGTCTTCCTTTACGATACCATCTTACATGGCATAACTTTAGAAGGGGCCTAACAATGCTGTTTTACAGTTTTACTGGGTTGAATTCAGACAGAGCATTCTCCCCGCCCTATCATTGCCCTAGCAAGTACAGCAGCCATTGAAGATTATAGTATTGATTCTCCATGGGTGTTTGCTGGTCAGCCCCCTGCATCAGTACAGAGCCATTTCCCCAGCCTGTATTTACCTATGGTAACACTGTGCCGAGGAGCAAAGGGTACGAACATGGGGCTCCATGTCCCTATCATTTTACTGAGATTTAATAGATAGCCTTGGATAAATGCTTATGGCTTTGTTGTATGACCAGTTTCTAAAGTTCTTTCTTTTTTTTCTTATGATAAACTATTAAATTTATCAGGTTGTTAAACCTTAATATGCACTGTGAAATGATACTCAATTCCAACTTTACATCTACTCCACTCCTTTTGTCAGGCTCTGATGTGTGAAGGATAACACTCTTTGTACCTAAGTTTACAGAGTTTTCTGTGACAAACTGTATGCACTTGTCTCAGAAAGCTTCCGAACCTACAGCCATTCTCACCTAATGGCGATATGATGCGTGGTAGACTCTCCCAAGTTGTCTTTCTATATTTAAATATAATAAAACCTTGGCGCCCAGGACAAGTGCTCTTCATGATCTCCTCAGCATCATTAGCTCTTCTGTTGCTCTGTCACTCTGGTTTAAGATGTTTAAGAAGTTTCTCTTTCTCCATGGTGGAAACGTTAAAGGTTTAGCAGAATGTTAAATTTTTAAAATGTTTTTTCATAGATGTTCTATATGCCTTTTTGTCCTAGTCTTTCTATTGTCAACCAAGACATACTCTGCCATCACAGACTCGATTATACATGCCGATTATTATCCAATAGCAGATTTCATTTTGATTTACATTGAGCTCTCTTTCCCACCATCAACAAACCAAAACAAATATCAGACTCTTCTTTTTCCTCTATTCAGATACTTCTATCCGGTATCTAATTTCTGCCCCCCATTCTTCCCCATCTGCTGATATAGGTGTGTGTGCGTGAATGTGTGTATATACATGTGTGGTAAATGCATAAGGATTCATGTTTGTGTTTGTGTGCATAGATGGTGAATATGTATGTGTACATGTGCTATGTGTGGTGTGTGTGTGTGTGTGTGTGTGGTATGTCTATGTGGTATGTGATGTGTGTGTGTGTGTGTGTGTGTGGTATGTCTATGTGGTATGTGTGGTGTGTGTGTGGCATGTCTATGTGGTATGTCTATATGATATGTGTGGTGTGTGTTTGGTGTCTGTGTGTGTGTGTGTGTGTGTGTGTGTGTATTGTGTCTGTGTCTATGTGTTTAAAGATATGATCCTTTATGCCTGTGCACGAGGAAGCCAGAAGTTGACATGAGGTATCTTTCTTTTTTTTTTTTTTCCGGAGCTGGGGACCGAACCCAGGGCCTTGCGCTTCCTAGGTAAGCGCTCTACCACTGAGCTAAATCCCCAGCCCCATGAGGTATCTTTCTATCACTCGTTCTCATCGCTTTGAGACCAGGTCTGTCAGTGTATCTGGAGTTCACACTTCTGATTATACTGTCTGGCCAGTAGCATCCAGAGTTGTGTCATTCTCTGCCACCAATTCTGGAGCTACACAGGCAGGCAAGACTTGCCCAGGTCTTATGTGACTGCTGGATACTCAAACAAGAGTCCACATACTTGTACAACAGACAAGTTACCACTCAAACCTCTCTTCAGTCCCTCAAGTATCTTAATTATAACATATTTTACTTTACTTACCTTTAATTTCTAAGTTTACAACTCATAGAATAAAGTTCTCATTTTTGGATCATCGGTGACTGTCTTCTCTTACAGCTTTCAATGCCTTCCAGTATAAAACTAGTAGATTTCTCTTAGTATGGAAGTGAAAAACCCAAATGAGATAGATAAAGCCCTGGTTCTGGGTACCATGGGAGTCCTGTAATCCCACATGGGTTACTGAGGAGATTAAATGGAATAATTCATATAAAACTCTCACAGTATAGCTGTGCCAGGGAATTAATAAAGCTTTCCAGAGTGGCATTTATTGTTAGTCATTCAACAAGTATTTTTCATAACCTTCAATGTGGTGGTACACAGCAGATGAAAAGGCCCTCATTCCTCTACATCTTTTCTCCTCCGATGCCATACCTATGTCTATTTTTTACAGATTTTCAGGAAGGAAATGAACTTTGAGACTGGCAGACACAGATTTTCCCACACCAAGTTTTATTGAGTGAACTTAGACAAATTACTATAGATCATATCAATCTCACATAGCATAGCACAAATAAAGAACTAGAGAAGTTTACTTCCTTAACTTTCTGTTGTGGAGTCCAGGAGAGGACGTCTGGTCTAATGGAGCTAGAGTTACAGTAGTTTTGAGTTACTAAACTTGAATGGTAGGAATCAAACTCTGATCCTCTTCAACAGCAGCATACATGCTTTTAATTGCTTGACCATCTCTCAGTCATAGAATATGGTATTTTTATTCATTTCAACATTTGATAAAAGCAAGATGACTGGATCATGTTGTCAACTGTCTTCATTTTCTAATTCTCAGAAATATACTATTGAGAAACAACAACAACAAAAACAAACAAACAAAAAACCAATGCACTCTTCTGTGGTTCTCTTTTGAATCTTGCACTATATCCAAGAAGTTGGATATAGATAATTTCTTTGTATGAGTATAGAGAGCCAGCCCTACTGATTAAAGAGCAGTATCATGTTGGAGCAAGACACACAAGCCATTAGAGAAGTAAAAGAACCATCGTATCTCATGTTGTATTTGAAGTTGTTCTTTTGGGGATATGGAGACTAGTTTGTGCTGAGAGATGACTTTGAGTTTCATGTAAGAAACATAGTCTAAATGATCTGAGAGATCATTTCAAAGACATTCAAATTAATTTTCTCCTATTAATTTTGTTCTTACACTACAAAATGTCTAGCTGATTCCTCAGTTATCACTGAGTGTCTCCCATGCATGAAAGGCTCATGAAAAAAATCTCTGGATGCTTTCCAGGAGTTTTGTCCCATTTTGTATTGAATCAGAGGCATAGGAGGACACATTTGCATAATAATATAGAAAGAAGAATGAACTTGATGTGAACAGAGTAAAAGGTCCTGAAGAAGTCACATAAATGGATAGATAGAGAAATTCACATATTCCGGGTTAAATTCACCTTGATTATCTATAACTTCAAAGACCAGGAAAATGTCATACTCTGCCATAAAATAAATGGTGGCAGTTTTTGAGATTGGGAGTATTCTAATCATTTATTTTATATTTGATAAAGGAAAAAAATTTAATTTTTGATTGGGTTCAAGAACTGAAATACTATCTTTAAGTTAATGTTCACAGAGAGATACAATGTCTTCTAGGAAAGTCAGAGTCTATATTTAGCTGACTATACCTGCCATACCCTTTCTGAAAGAAGTGTATCCTTTTATGAGCAGCATGTATTTCTCTCTACTCTGAGTCTTTCCCTTCATTCTTACAACTAGGCTAAGCACAGCTCAGGACATGCAGTCTTGAAAAACTGCAAAGTGAGCTATGTGGACTTCATTGTAGCTTGTGTACGTATAGAACCAATCATGAGAATAATTATCCTTCTGCAGACTGATATTTCAAATTCTAGTTGCAAAGTTTTAGCCTCTTCAGCACATGGTTTCATTTTATAACTTGGCTACTGCATTTCATTGTTACAATTCCGTAAAACTGAAGGGAAAAGTGAAGAGGATCACAAACTTCTCCGCAAAGGGAAAAAGAACTGCCTGAGTAGGAACTGCTTTATGTTCACATAGCAGCTTCCCTGTAAGGCGCTCAAAACATCTCACAAACATTCTCTCCTTAATCTTGTGGGGACTGCCCTCCAAATACTTCCTTAGATCCCTTGGATAGGGAGATTGATACATTAAATTGTTGTTTCTAAGTGTTTCACCCTGAATTGTGAGTAAGGAAGGAAGCTACCCATATACAGCCCTTACTATCTTTAAGCTCTTGTACAGAAAGTCTGCTGTACATGTCTGGAAATTGTAAAATGTGCAGTTCAATGTAACTACACAATGCCACGTACAAAAACCTTGTGAAATTCCAGCAATAAGAAATGAACAAAGATTGGAGCTGAAGACCTTTGCCCGTTGACCAGATGCACTAGACCTGTCTGCATTACCTATGCAGCATGGGGTTTTTATTATTTTTTACCTAAAGATGTCTCCTTTCGGTAATGACAAACATGTTTCTTTAAGAAAAAAAAGGCCTGTTTTTTCTCAATGCACCTTTAACAGTTTTTAAATTTCTTTCATATCTGGCCAAGTCATTATTTTGAAGAACTTCATTTTTAATTTGTAATAAAGTTTACAACTTGATCTTTTAAAAACATCAACAAACTCCAATTACCTGTTAATAAATAAAGGTCTTAAATGATAAAAATAAAAATAAAAACCTCAGTCACTCTAAAGCCCTTCCTAGTCCTTTTTGTCTTCTTAAAATAATGCCTTCGAAGAACATCTGTGTTGCTGACTGAACCAATGTTTCACCATTACATCAATGGTCACATTTTGTCTGTTTATTTGTTAAATTACTACAATAGTCAGGATTGTTTCCACTCTGGCTTATTAATAGAGTAGCTGTATATGTGTAGATTTCTCTGTGAAAAACAGGTTTTATTTCTCTCTGTTAAGTACCCGTAGTGGGACTGTTTGCTTGTATGGAAAGTCCATGAGAATTTTTCTTTTAACTTCAACTTTTGAGATTATAATACATTTACAATATTTCTCACCTTTCTTCTCTCCAAACTCTATATACCCTCCTTGTTCTATTTCAAATTCATAGCCTCTATTTATATGTTATTGTATGTATACATGTACACACACTGTACCCCATTTTTTAATTGGGTTGTTTGGGTTGTTGCTAACCTCTCAAACTCTTTATATATTTTGGATATTAGCCCTATGTCAGATGTAGGGCTGAGGATGATCTTTCCCCGATGTGTAGGCTGCCTTTATGTTCTACTGATGGTGTACTTTTTCTTACAGTTTCATGAGGTCCCATTTATCAGTTGTATATTACAGTTTCCTGATAGTTACTTTGAACATTTTTATATAGATGAAAGTTTACAAGATTTCTTTCAAAGAGATATCTATTTAGATCTATTGCTTATTTTTATTCAGGTTATCTTTTCTCTTTAGTTGTTGAAGATCCATGTATAGGCCAGATATTAATCACTATTTTTAAATATTAACCTATTATCAAATATGTACTTTGAAAATAATTTTCTTTCAGTGCCGAGTCTCCTTCTTCAATCTCTTGAACTAGCCCTGTGCTGTGCAGAAACCTTTTAGTTTGATGGAATGGTGTTGACCTGTTTTAACTATTACTTTCTGTATTTTTGAAGATTAGGATATTCTTGCAGAGTTGGATGTGGTAACATATGCAGACAGTGGCTGGAAGAGCTGGAGTTCAAGACCCAATTTAGCTATATAAGGAGTTTGAGCCTATCCTGAGCCACATGACACCCCCTCTCGATAAATAAACTCCCAATTCCATTAAAATTTAATCCTTCCTCATACCAGAATCATGAAGTACTGTTACTGTCCCAATTTATTTTTTTTATTTTGGTGATACACCATGACCAAATGGAACTTGGGGAAGAAAGGATGTGTTTCAGATTACAGTTTGTTTTTGTTAGTGTTTTTCTGCTGTGAAACAGACACCATGACCAAGGCAACTCTCATATTAAAGAACAACATTTAATTGGGACTGTATTACAGGTTCAGAGGTTCAGTGCAATATCATCAAGGTGGGAACATGGCAGCATTTGGGCCAGCATGGTATAGAAGTTGTTCTACATCTTCATCTGAAGGCTGCTAGCAGAACACTCACTCCAACACAGTTAGGACAAGAGTTATTAAAGCCCAAACCAACAAGGCCACATCTTCCAACAGTGCCGCTCCCTGGTCAAGCATATACAAACTGACACAACTCCAAATCACCACCCATCACTGATGGAATTGAGCATGAGCCTGAAGACAGGAACTGAAGCAGAGACCATAAAGGAATGTTTGCTGTCTCCCTTCCCATGTTTACACAGCCTGTTTTCACCTACTACTCAGAACCGCATGCCCAGGGTGTTACCACCAACATTCATCTGGGCTTTTTCCATCAGTATTCAATCTAGAAAATTCCCAACAGACATGTCTATGTACAATCTGATGGAGGTAATCTCTCAGTTAAAGTTCTCTCTTTACAGATGACTCTACTTTGGTCCATCTGAAAAAGAAAACTAAGAAGCAAACAGTCTTCTCTAAGTGGTTTCACAGTATTAGGTCTAACGTTTATTTCTTTAATATATTTAGAGTTATATTTTAAAGCAATGTCATACAATGTATTTTGATTGTTTTTTCCCTTCCCAAATAACTCCTTTTATCTAGATCTTCCCTGCTCACCCAACTATGTGCTCTGCTCTCTCTCTCTCTCTCTCTCTCTCTCTCTCACACACACACACACACACACACACACACACACACACGCGCGCGCGCACAGAGAAACCCTCTCTGTCTCTGCTTTTCAAAAACAACCAAAAATGAAAATCAAAACCAACAACGTAAAGACCAATATATCAAAACTAAACATGGAGTTCATTTTGTGCTGGCCTACTTACTACTCTTGAGCACGGGGCCTGTCCTTGAGTGTAGTTTATATACCTACTGACACAACACTGGAAAAAATTGATTTTCCTATTGCTCATTGGTATCAATCACAAATAGCTTCTTGGTTAGTTAGGGTTCAATATTCACTTCCTCATCTCATTGTTGGGACCCCATCTGGTTTGACTTTTGTAAATGGTTAAAGAAAGGGATCTACTTTTACTCTTCTGACTATAAACATCCACATTTCCTGTTACAATTTACTTAAAATTCAGCCCTTTCAGTATATTCCTATCAACATTGACAAAAGTCAGTTGACTGAAGGTGTGTGACTTTCTTTGTAGGCTGTCTATTGTATCTATTAGCCTATGTGTCTAATTTTAAGATCACACAGCTGTGAGTCCTACAGGTTTGAAGGACATTATTTTTCTACACTAATTTAAATCTTTGTGCCACTGTGCATGTGTGGAGGTCAGATGACAGAACAGACAAAGTAATAGAAGATTCAATAAATTCAAATATAAAGGGGAGGAATGAAAGCCGAAACCAAAAAATAAAACCATAAACCAAGCCACAAAACCAAAACCAACCTTAAATCAATCATGTATTAAATTAATTTAGGGAAGGAAAACAGTGTGCAGGTAAACAGTTACATTTTACCATCAGGTGTGATGTGTATGTATGTTTTCACAGCTGACAACATGATATTGGATAGCTAACGGGTGTTCTGTTCCCTGGGGAAAATTATTTCTCCTGCTTGAAATATCCCTCGGTTGTCTGTATGTGCAGGGTTGTCTGCTATGTGCAGGGTTGGGGTATGTTTATTGTTAGTGTTCTTGTCAGGGTTGGGGTATGTTTATTGTTAGTGTTCTTGTTCAGATCATCTCTATTTTAAAAATTCCTTTTAAATTTTATGCTATTTGAAAATTATTTTAGAATCAGATTGTATATAAGGTTTTGTACGTTTGTTCTCAAGATGCTTTTAGCTAGTCATATATTTTTGTCATTTTGAAAATCTTTATATCTAAATTGGTTATTTTTTACCACTGATGCCCAATATGATTCTGGGATCTGTCTCTGACTTCCTCAAAGCTAAGATTACCCACAGGTGCTACCAACCCTGACTTTTTACAAGAATTCTGTAGATTCTAACTACTCGGGTCCCCATGTTTGGAGCTGGCACATTACCAACTGAACCATGACCTTAGCCACCAGCTCTCCTTTACATGTGCATTATTATTTTATCTTTTTTTTTTTTCCGGAGCTGAGGACCGAACCCAGGGCCTTGCGCTTCCTAGGCAAGCGCTCTACCACTGAGCTAAATCCCCAACCCCTATCTCTCTTTTTCTTAATTAGTAAGGGGCTTGCTCTTTGATCCATCTAAAAATATCAACTTCCTTATTCTGTGGGTTGTTTTGTACTTTTACATTCTGTTCTGTTTATTCGTGCCATATTATTTAATCATTCTGTATTTTGTATTATTAATTTGCATCTACAACCTTACTATGTTTTTAATTCCCTGAAATATAATCATAGACTTTTTATTGATAGTTTTCTATTTTTTCCATGAAGCTGTAGATTGCTATAAAGTCCCCTTTAGTACATTTTCCTGGACCATAGGTTTTGTCATTCTGTGTTTCTGTGATTATTTGACTCAATAAATTTAAAAATATTCTTGATAATTTTACTTAACACAGAGTATAACTTTACTGTGTTTGCTTCCTGATATTATGATATCACTTTTTATTATATTATGTTAAATATATCATAAATGATATATAATTAAATATATTTTTACTTTTAATGTTTTATTATACTCATTTTTATTTTGATATATATTAAATATATATGTAATTACAAAATTATGTAATTATATATCAAGTAAAATATATAGTATATTATATATGATATATATGTATGATCTATGTGATATATGATGATATTACATATAAATATTTTCTATTTCTTTATATTACATTTATATTTATATTTTATTATACACATTAATTATATTAATAGCTATACTATTAAATAAAATTATATAAATGTATTAACTTATATATAATTTATATATTGATTTTATATAATTATAGAAATTAATAAATTTATTAAATATCACATATATTTAATGTAAAATATATCATGATATATATACTTGTATATTATATATAATGAATATATATAAATAAAGATAAATACAGTATTTTAAAGGTAAGGTGTTAAAGTTTCCTGTTACTATTTTACTAAAGTTACTCTCTCCTTAACTATTATTTTTTTTTGTTTTTTATGTGTTTAGGTGTTGGTCTTTGAAGTGTAAATACATTTAGAATTTTTTTTGGTATAATAGACCCTTTTGTTTTTATTTATTTACCTTGTCTCTATTCATTTAGTTTTGTTACAGTCTCTTTCTTCTTAAGCATGGCTATTGCTGGTCCCTATTGATGGATTCCGTTTATGCTCTAGAACACGTTCCATCTCTTCATTTCAATCTTATAATAGAAGGTGAATTAGTTTTCATGTGACAGACACTTCTCTTTTTTTATCCATTCAGTCATTCTTTGAAAAATTGGTGATCCAATCAATTTACTTTTATTTTCATTATCAATAGGTCTTGTGACAGCCACTTCGTACGTTCTTTTCAAATAATTTCAAATTTTCTTTTAAATTTCTTCTCCTCTTGATGTTTTTGTCTGTGATGGGTTTGATCTAGCAACATATTTATATTTTTTGCTTCTTTTGTCTTCAATTATAGATTTTTTTCCTTTGTCTTATTTTGAGGCTTACAAAACTCTTTTCAATCATACTACTTATTTTTAAATGGGCTATCCTCAAGTTTGCAAATTTGTTTTTCTGTTCAATCTTCACTACTGAAGATGCCTTCTATCATGCTTTGACTTTTGCTAAGGCATTTTTTTTCTCACCCAAATTTCTGCTTGCTTTTTTGAAGCTTCTTTGTTACATTATTGAATTGTTTCTTGACATCTTGAAGTATGTGGAATTTCCTTAGAACAACTGTTTCAAACTCTCCTTCTAAATGTTCTACCATTCTGTCTATATTCTATACGTTGTGACTTCTCCTTTTGACTGCCATGTGAGGCCACCATGCCATCTTTTGAGCACTAAAGCATAACACATTTTTCCCAGTCATTGTAATCTGCCTTCTTGACTGTGTTTCTAGAAATTATAAGTGAACTCTTTGATTTATCCAAGCTTATCGTTACTTCTTTTGTTTATTTCAGTACTAGATTGAACCCTACCTTCGGGTTGGCCATGAGTCCTCCATTGTGTGTCGTCACTATTTCAAATGCAAACCTCAGAATGTCGAAATCCATAATTGAAGGAGGTTCCTTCTGGACCAGTGTTCATGTATTCCTGTGGCTCCGTTGGAAGGTAGTAGAACCTTTAAAGTTATAGCCTAGTGGAAGAAAATTACGACAAAGGATTTGTTCTTGACCACCTACTGTTTCTCCCTTTTTCTGAGTAACCAAAAGATAAAGAGGCCTCCTCTGCCATTTGCTTCTGCCATAATGCACTGTACTTTATAGGCCTAAAGCAAAGGCCCAGTAGCCACAGAGACCTCTAAAGCTGTGATCTCAAACAAAACCAATTGTTTCATCACCATGATAAAGGCTAATTGTGGGCTGATGTCACAGGTGAGGCAGGTACAAGATAGGAGGCAGCCTGTCATTGGATGAGAAGGAAGGATGGGCAGGAGAAAAGTTTGAAGGAAGAGGAGGAGTCTGGAGCAGAGGGAGGAGGAAACAGGAAGGACAGAGAGAGCAGTCACAGTGGAAAGAAAATGGAAGCTGACCTTAAGATTCTGCTCTGTGTATTTACAGGTTGTTATTAATGTTCTTAAGGGATGGATGGTACTGGGCTCTGTATGTTTAGGTGGGCAATGATATCTTATCAATTGGGCCAAAGGTTATTGTGATGTGTGTTCTTTCATGTGTAGATTTAAGTGTAATGGAGTGTGGGGAACCTGGTCTGGGCCACCACAGACTTGGCATGTGTGTTTCTGGCATGGAAACTTGCCTTGGGAACTAGATAGGTAGAGAGATTGCTGCCAGGCTCAAAGAGAGGTCTTCGACAGTGTGATATGGAATGAAGCAAAGCGGATGAGAGGCTTTGCTGACTGAGAATTAAGATATCCAGCAGATATCATGGGGCACTGCAGTGCCGGACCTAGAGTGGGTTCTAGACTCTTTTATTTTTATATTTTTACAACAACAGCTAATACTCTATTTTTGAGTCTAATTGAATTTGTTCACATTCAATGTTCAGCAGCACAATTTAAGCTGTACTTGGATCTGTTGTCAGGAGAACTTCTAAGGATCAGATGTGGAAAGTAATAATTTTAAAATAATATAAAGGGATGTCAAACTGACCAGAAGCAGATTTATGTGACTAATTTTTAAATTTCAGTGTGGACCTGGCTGAATGTAGAATCCCATAGGAGTCATGTTTGTGAGAATGAGGATGCTTCTATTGATCTCTGACACCATCTCACTGCTTTGGTTCTTGGACTAACAAGCTAGATGTTGTGTGCAGAGCATTCTCCTTTATATTTTTGCCTTCTGGCTGTCAGCACAGGTGACCAATATGTTCTGCTCATACTGCTATGACTTCAAAGTCGTAATGGATGGACTATATGCACTAAAATTGTGATTGAAATTAAAATTGCATTTAAAAATTACTCCTTTTGGATATTTTGTCTTAGAAACAAGGAGGAACACATACACACTTAAACTCAGATACACTCATAAACATGCATGCATGCATGTATAGCCTCCATACAGACACACACATATATTTTTTAAAAAATATTTACTCATTCTTTTTATCGGCATGTATGTGTATATGTATGTGTGCGTGTGCATGTGCATGTGTGTGTGTGCGTGTGCATGCATGTGTGTGTGCGTGTGTGTGTGTGTGTGTGTGTGTGTGTGTGTGTGTGTGTGTACTAGTGCCTACTGAGGACAAAAGAAGGCGTTGCATCCTGTGGAGCTAGAGATAATAGGACTTGGGAAGTACCTGGTATGGGTCCTGAAAACCAAACTCCTGCCCTCTAAAAAAAAGCAGCAAGTACTCTTAATCACTGAACCATCTCTCCAGACCTAAAATTATACAATTTTATTGAAGATATTGTTCATAAAGCCACATGTACCTATAACACCTTTAGGGATATCTTACCATGCTGGCCATTGCTGTGTTCATAGACGTCACAGCTACATAGGATGGTTGGTTGCTTTCCACCCTTAGCAGATTATTAGTATCTTTTGTTACTATGAAAGCTACCTCCCAGAAAGGAGGCTTCCAGGTAAGATCAAGCCTGAAGCCTCTGACCTTGTCTCCAAAGTACATTATAGACTCCTATCTTGGACTTGATCAACATCCATCTAATTGAACTTAGGGCCTATACAATAGGAGGTAGAAAATGCCTGGCACTTGAAACCTGGCAAATTCACTGGAGCCAATGAGGTCACGGACCTTAGAGGAGAATCCTCTCGCATCGCTTTACTAAAATAGCATAATCCCTAATCATATCTCAAAAATGTATCCTTATACCCACAGTTAAGGATAGCTCTCAACCTTCATCAAAGAAGTTTCTATTTGTAGCAGTTGAAAATAATCACAAAAATCTATGACTTGTCAAAATGCAGAAAGAACTGATTGTGGGGTATCCAGAACCAATGGATTCATCTACACTATAACTCCTGCACCTAAACTTAGGGACTATATCAGAAGAAGGAAATCTTTTAGAACTTTGAATGGAAATATTAAGAGTCAAGGGATTAGGAAGTCTGCTGTGATATAGTGTTTCTTACAAATTACAAGAGAGCTACACCCATGATAACTCAATTATGGCTCTCTAAACAGTACCTGAATGAACAATGGCAGTATCAACAGACATGCTAAGGAAGAAGGAGGTAGTTTCATGAGCCTCAACACTAGACAAAGAACTATAGACAACTAAGGACTGCTGAGCAAAGAAGAATCAATTGCCCCAGAAATGAGCCTCATAACTGGTTATTCAATTACAGATGGCAGCCTTAAAATCATTTCATACAAGAAACATTTAACAAGCTTAGCATTTTATTATTTATATATGCTTATGTACATATATGTAACAAGAATAATTAAAGGGAAATAAAATGTAAGAGGCCATGAATTTGAGAAGGGGTGAGTAGGTGGGAGAGATTAGAGGGAGTAAAAGAGAAGAGGGAAGTGATGCAATTCTGTTTTAATTTAAAAGATAAAATATATTTTTAAATTATATTTTCCAGAGAAGTAATAACTAATATTAGTGAACTCCAACATTTTATTCTTGAAAAAAAATTTAAAACAATTTACCATTGAGAGGTGTAATCTTAGGGTTGTTTTGATTTGCATTTCTCTGATGACTAAGAATGTTGAACATTTTTTTAGGTGTTTCTCAGCCATTTGAAAATCCTCAGCTGAGAATTCTTTGTTTAGCTCTGTACCCCATTTTTAATAGGGTTATTTGATTCTCTGGAGTCTAACTTCATGAGTTCTTTGTATACATTGGATATTAACCCTCTATCAGATGAAGGATTGATAAAGATCTTTTCCCAATCTGTTGTTGGTTGCCATTTTGTCCTAACGACAGTGTCTTTTGCCTTACAGAAGCTTTGCAGTTTTATGAGGTCTCATTTGTTGATTCTTGATCTTAGAGCATAAGCCATTGGTGTTTTGTTCAGGAACTTTTCTCCACTGCCCATGTGTTCGAGATTCTTCCCCATTTTTTCTTCTATTAGTTTCTTCTATTAGTTTTTCTTCTTTGAAGTTTGAGTGTATCTGGTTTGATGTAGAGGTCCTTGATCCACTTAGAGTTGAGCATTGTACAGGGCAATAATGGATTGAGTTTCATTCCTCAACATGCTGACCTCTAGTTGAACCAGCACCATTTGTTGAAATGCTATCTTTTTTCCATTGGATGGCTTTAGCTCCTTTGTCAAAGATCAAGTGACCATAGATGTATGAGTTCATTCCTGTGTCTTCAGTTCTAGTCCACTGATCTACTTGACTGTCTCTGTACCGATACAACACAGTTTTATCACTATTGCTCTGTAATACCGCTTGAAGTCAGGGATGGTAATTTCCCCCAGAAGTTCTTTTATTGTTGAGGATAGTTTTCGATAACCTGAGGTCTTTGTTATTCCAAATGAATTTGCAAATTGCTCTCTCTAACTCTATGAAGAATTGAGTTGGAATTTTGATGGGCATTGCATTGAATCTGTAGATTGCTTTTGACAAGATGGCCAGTTTTACAATATTAATCTTACCAATCCATGACCATACCATGGGGGATCTTTCTATCTTCTGAGATCTTCTTTAATTTCTTTTTTCAGAGACTTGAAGTTCTTTTTTTTTTTAACTTGAGTATTTCTTATTTACATTTCGAGTGTTATTCCCTTTCCCGGTTTACGGGTCAACATCCCCCTAATCCCTCCCCTTCCCCTTCTTTATAGATGCTCCCCTCCCAATCCTCCCCCCATTGCCGCCCTCCCCCCAACAATCACATTCAGTCTTAGCAGGACCCAGGGCTTCCCCTTACACTGATGATCTTACTAGGATATTCAATGCTACCTATGAGGTCAGAGTGGAGGGTCAGTCCATGTATAGACTTTAGGTAGTGGCTTAGTCCCTGGAAGCTCTGGTTGCTTGGCATTGTTGTTCATATGGGGTCTCGAGCCCCTTCAAGCTATTCCAGTTCTTTCTCTGATTCCTTCAACGGGGGTCCTATTCTCAGTTCAGTGGTTTGCTGCTGGCATTCACCTCTCTATTTGTTGTATTCTTGCTGTGTCTCTCAGGAGAGATCTACATCCGGCTCCTGTCTGCCTGCAATTCTTTGCTTCATCCATCTTGTCTAATTGGGTGGCTGTATATGTATGGGCCACATGTGGGACAGGCTCTGAATGGGTGTTCCTTCTGTGTCTGTTTTAATCTTTGCCTCTCTATTCCCTGCCAAGGATATTCTTGTTCCCCTTTTAAAGAAGGAATGAAGCATTCACATTTTGATCATCCGTCTTGAGTTTCATGTGTTCTAGGCATCTAGGGTAATTCAAGCATTTGGGCTAATAGCTACTTATCAATGAGTGCATACCATGTGTGTTTTTCTGTGATTGGGTTAACTCACTCAGGATGATATTTTCCAGTTCCATCCATTTGCCTACGAATTTCATAAAGTCATTGTTTTTGATAGCTGAGTAATATTCCATTGTGTAGATGTACCATATTTTCTGTATCCATTCCTCTGTTGAAGGGCATCTGGGTTCTTTCCAGTTTCTGGCTATTATAAATAAGGCTGCAATGAACATAGTGGAGCACGTGTCTTTTTTATATGTTGGGGCATCTTTTGGGTATATGCCCAAGAGAGGTATAGCTGGATCCTCAGGTAGTTCAATGTCCAATTTTCTGAGGAACCTCCTGACTGATTTCCAGAATGGTTGTACCAGTCTGCAATCCCACCAACAATGGAGGAGTGTTCCTCTATCTACACATCCTCGCTAGCATTTGCTGTCACCTGAGTTTTTGATCTTAGCCATTCTCACTGGTGTGAGGTGAAATCTCAGGGTTGTTTTGATTTGCATTTCCCTTATGACTAAAGATGTTGAACATTTCTTTAGGTTTTTCTCAGCCATTCGGCATTCCTCAGCTGTGAATTCTTTGTTTAGCTCTGAACCCCATTTTTTAATAGGGTTATTTGTCTCCCTGCGGTCTAACTTCTTGAGTTCTTTGTATATTTTGGATATAAGGCCTCTATCTGTTGTAGGATTGGTAAAGATCTTTTCCCAATCTGTTGGTTGCCGTTTTGTCCTTACCACAGTGACCTTTCCCTTACAGAAGCTTTGCAGTTTTATGAGATCCCATTTGTCGATTCTTGATCTTAGAGCATAAGCCATTGGTGTTTTGTTCACGAAATTTTTTCCAGTGCCCATGTGTTCCAGATGCTTCCCTAGTTTTTCTTCTATTAGTTTGAGTGTATCAGGTTTGATGTGGAGGTCCTTGATCCACTTGGACTTAAGCTTTGTACAGGGTGATAAGCATGGATCGATCTGCATTCTTCTACATGTTGACCTCCAGGTGAACCAGCACCATTTGCTGAAAATGCTATCTTTTTTCCATTGGATGGTTTTGGCTCCTTTGTCAAAAATCAGGTGCCCATAGGTGTGTGGGTTCATTTCTGGGTTTCAATTCTGTTCTATTGGTCTATCTGTCTGTCTCTGTACCAATACCATGCAGTTTTTATCACTATTGCTCTGTAATACTGCTTGAGTTCAGGGATAGTGATTCCCCCTGAAGTCCTTTTATTGTTGAGGATAGTTTTAGCTATCCTGGGTTTTTTGTTATTCCAGATGAATTTGCAAATTGTTCTGTCTAACTCTTTGAAGAATTCGATTGGTATTTTGATGGGGATTGCATTTAATCTGTAGATCGCTTTTGGTAAAATGGCCATTTTTACTATATTAATCCTGCCAATACATGAGCATGGGAGATCTTTCCATCTTCTGAGGTCTTCTTCAATTTCTTTCTTCAGAGTCTTGAAGTTCTTATTGTACAGATCTTTTACTTGTTTGGTTAAAGTCACACCGAGGTACTTTATATTATTTGGGTCTATTGTGAAGGGTGTCGTTTCCCTAATTTCTTTCTCGGCTTGTTTCTCTTTTGTGTAGAGGAAGGTTACTGATTTATTTGAGTTAATTTTATACCCAGCCACTTTGCTGAAGTTGTCTATCAGCTTTAGTAGTTCTCTGTTGGAACTTTTGGGATCACTTAAATATACTATCATATCATCTGCAAAAAGTGATATTTTGACTTCTTCTTTTCTGATCTGTATCCCCTTGACCTCCTCTTGTTGTCTGATTGCTCTGGCTAGAACTTCAAGAACTATATTGAATAAGTAGGGAGAGAGTGGGCAACCTTGTGTAGTCCCTGATTTTAGTGGGATTGCTTCAAGTTTCTCTCCATTTAGTTTAATGTTAGCAACTGGTTTGCTGTATATGGCTTTTACTATGTTTAGGTATGGACCTTGAATTCCTATCCTTTCCAGGACTTTTATCATGAAGGGGTGTTGAATTTTGTCAAATGCTTTCTCAGCATCTAATGAAATGATCATGTGGTTCTGTTCTTTCAGTTTGTTTATATAATGGATCACGTTGATGGTTTTCCGTATATTAAACCATCCCTGCATGCCTGGGATGAAGCCTACTTGATCATGGTGGATGATTGTTTTGATGTGCTCTTGGATTCGGTTTACCAGAATTTTATTGAGTGTTTTTGCATCGATATTCATAAGGGAAATTGGTCTGAAGTTCTCTTTCTTGTTGGGTCTTTGTGTGGTTTAGGTATAAGAGTAATTGTGGCTTCATAGAAGGAATTCGATAGGGCTCCATCTTTCAATTTTGTGGTATAGTTTTCGTAATTCGGAGACTTGAAGTTCTTGTCTTACAGATCTTTCTTTCACTTGGCTAGAGTTGCATTGAGGTATTTTATGTTATTTGTGACTACTGTGAAGTGTGTTGTTTCCCTAATTTCTTTCTCAGCCTGCTTATCCTTTAAGAAGAGGAAAACTACTGATTTGTTTGAGTTAATTTTATATTAAGCCACTTCACTGAAGTTGTTTATCAAGCTTAGTAGTTCTCTAGTGGAACTTTTAGGGTCACTTAAGTATACTATCATAGCACCTGCAAATAGTGATATTTTGACTTCTTCCTTTCCAATTTGTATCCCTTTGACCTCCTTAAGTTGTCTGATTGCTCTGGCTAGGTCTTCTACTATATTGACTAAGTAAGGAGAGAGTGGGTAGACTTGTCCAGGCCCTGATTTTAGATTCCACCTCACACCAGTCAGAATAGCTAAGATAAAAAGCTAAGGTGACAACAGATGCTGGCGAGTACGTGATGAAAGAGGAACATGCCTCTATTGTTGGTGGGATTGCAAGCTGGTACAACCATTCTGGAAATTAGTCTGGAGGTT
Organism: Rattus norvegicus; assembly: GCF_021556685.1. Classification (NCBI taxonomy): domain Eukaryota; kingdom Metazoa; phylum Chordata; class Mammalia; order Rodentia; family Muridae; genus Rattus; species Rattus norvegicus. The sequence goes on along the minus strand of NC_141539.1, from coordinate 74,092,427 downwards.
CCTCAGAAAATTGGATATAGTACTATCTGAGGACTCAGTTATACCTTTTCTGGGCATATACCCAAAAGATGCTCCAACATACAACAAAGACACATGCTCTACTATGTTCATAACAGCCTTATTTATAATAACCAGAAGCTGGAAAGAACCAAGATGTCCTTCAACAGAGGAATGGATAAAGAAAATGTGGTACATCTACACAATGGAATACTACTCAGCTATTAAAAACAATGACTTCATGAAATTCATAGGCAAATGGTTGGAACTAGAAAATATCATCCTGAGTGAGGTAACAACACAAAAGAACACACATGATATGCACTCCCTCATAAGTGGATATGAGCCTAAAAGCTTGAATTACCCAAGATACAATCCAAAGAACACATGAAGCTCAAGAAGAAGGATGAACAAAGTGCAGATGCTTCAGTCCTTCTTAAAAGAGGGAACAAAAATATTCATAGGTGGAGATATGGAGACAAAGTTTGGAGCAGAGACTGAAGGAAAGGCCATCAAGAGCCTGCTCCATTTGGGGGATCCAGCACATAAACATATAGTCACCAAACCTGGACATTCTTGCTGATGCCAAGAAGTGTATGGTAACAGGAGCCTGATATAGCTGTCTCCTGAGAGGCTGTGCCAGAGCATGACAAATACAGAGGCAATTCAAGCAGTCAATCATTGAACTGAGAACAGGATCTACATTGGAGGAATTAGAGAAAAGATTGAAGGAGCTCAAGGTGTTTGCTCCCCAATAAGAACAACAATACCTACCAACCAGAACTCACAGGGACTAGATCACCATCAAAGAGTATGCATGGACAGACCCATGGCTCAGCTGCATATGTAGCAGAAGATGGCCTCATTGGGCATCAATGTGAGGAGAAGCCCTTGATCATGCCAAGCCTAGACCCTACAGTGTAGGGGAATGTCAGGGCAGGGAGGTGGAAAGGGGTGGGTGGTTGGGTGGGGAGGGGGAACATCCTCATAAAGGAAGGGTTAGGAGGATGGGTATGGGGTTTATGGATGGGAAACTGGGAAAGGGGATAACATTTCCAATGTAAATAAAAAATCCAATAAAAATAAATGAATAAAACAATTTGCCAAACATCTATATATGTCATTAATTTCTAGACATCTGTGATGGATTAGACTTTCCATTGGGCTGGTGAGTTCTCTGTTACTATCGCTAAATACCTAGAACAATTCAATTTTAATGAAGTGTTATCTATGCTCCCAGCTTTGGAAGTTCCAGACTTTGATTTTTGTGACTGCTGTCATTGTTTTGAGCCTTTGGTGAGGGAGTGCAACAAGGTTGAAGAAGATAGCTCCAACTTTTGTTTCATCTCCAACAAGCAAAGAGAAAAAAGTGGAAGGAGTGGGGTGCTCCAAGCTTTTCAAGAGCGCACCCACAATGATGCAACACTTGGGTTCATCCTTTAAAGAGCTAGTTCCTTATGGCAATCTGAGAGCCATCATCTTAATTCACATGGGCTTTTGTAGGAAATTGAAAATCCACACCACTATACATTGACTGTCTTATCAAACTGACACTCAAATTTAAGACAAGAGAGGTATTGTCTCCGAGTTACAGAGCAGACATAAATAGTTCCATAAAGATCTAATGTAGCACCTTCCTTCTGCCAGCTTCCTCTGGCTTCAGTTCTTTGGCTGATGGACACATAACTCCAATCTTCACTTCAGTTTTCAGGTGGCCTTTTCTTTGTCTCTGTGACCAATAAAGACGTGTTTTGTTGAACACTAAGCTGTTCTCATCCAGGATTAGCTCATCTCGAGACCTGTACTTATGCCTGAAATAACACCTTTTCAAATAAGGTCAAAATCACAGATCCAAATGCTTAGGATTTGTACATGTCACTTTTGAGAGCTATAAATCAACTTACTACATCTTACAGCATGGATAATGAGCTGAACTGGGGAAAATTATACATATATACATGCATACATTTATACAATACATATATGTGTGTGTGACAAATTTGAAAGAATTAAGAAAACTGCAATACAAAAAATATGATTATTTTAGTATATGAAACAATTGTATCAAGATAGAGATCTATTAAATGAATTAGAGATAGTGATTTTTAAATAAATTAGTATAATTGGAAAGTAAGATTGCTCTCCCTATAAATTATAAAGTGACCACTCTCTTAATAGTATTTTTATATTATTATTATATAACTGATGATATGAATAACATCACTGGTAAATTAAATTATAAAATACAACACAAACATTTTAAAATAGAATGAAAAATCCTTTTCTTTAAGAAATTTTATACTTACCTGGATTGAGGTACAGAATTATGTGCGTCAATATCTACAAGTACAGATTAATATAGTCTCATCACTCTAGAAGAGACTAAAGGGGCTGGGGATTTAGCTCAGTGGTAGAGCGCTTACCTAGGAAGCGCAAGGCCCTGGGTTCGGTCCCCAGCTCCGAAAAAAAGAACCCCCCCCAAAAAAAGAAGATACTAAACATTTGATAAGTTCAAGGAGGGATAAGAGGATATTAAAGTCATTTTTACCTATATCATAGCCATATTGAAAAATTGGAAACTTCTAAGTTATTGGCCAATCAAGCTAAAATATCTTTTACATGAGAAAATAACTAACAGACAAAATATAATGTCTTTTACACCTGCATGTCTAAGTTAGTATTGGCCTAAAGAATTGTCAGCCGTCCTCCAAGTGAATCAGTAGACTGTCTTAATGTGTCTTTAATTATATTCATTAATATTCATTTGAGGAGAGTGCATCATGGTTTCTATTTCAAGAACAAAAGCTAAAACATTAAAGCCTGCTTCTACCTAGAATATTCAGTTTGAGCATTGTCTTTTGAAGATGTCTCTGAGGAGATCATTATGCATTGAGAGCTGTATGGATTGTAAGCTGATTCTCTTTTTAGACCAAAGGTAAATAATTTGATCTTGATTTAGTAATCTGTGCCATCACCACCTGAGACTACATTAGGATGGAGAATTAATTTGGACATAGATGTGTATTGGGATGAGAGTCTGCAGAGGGTCTGAGCATGCTTGGTAATTACCAGAAAGCTCACAGCAATGTGTTTTGACTTCTACATACTATGATTAACATATATTTATTTAACATTTACTATGTGCCAGCCACTGTCAGCATTTATTCCTGCAATATGCTTACAAATGCCATGCCATCTTCATCAGTATTTTAGACCAGAGGCAACTGAGGCACAGAGAAAATCAATAATGCATATTATGAAAGTATCATAGCCTCCTGGGCTTCCTATTTCTTTCATGAAATCTCAGAAGAGTGGCTCCACATGCCTTCAACATTCTAATGTGCTGTAGGAGCCCCCAGAAGGTTTCTTTGTACCCTCTGTCTGGATATCGGGATACTTCCCCATATCAAATCTCCCCTCAGGCTGTTTCTCCTATTGTTTTGAGAAGGATAAAGTAGATTTCTGCTTCATCACAGTGACTGTGGCTGCTCACAGACTTTTTTCTTCAGAAAGATGCTTTTGGTCACTGACACTAAGAGATACAGCCTGCTCTCCAGTTTCTGGCCTCATTTTGTAGCATAGTTTCTACTTTCTCCTGGCTATAAATTCTATAGAGTTTAGACCTTTAGCTCCAAGAATATAATAATTTGAAATGGGAAAAAATGGAGCAATAAGTTGGTGGGTAATCAAGAAATTGGGAACGGAGGAAAGTTAGGACTCAGTACATTCAGATTGCTAGCTACTTTCCATAGCTAACAATTTTACTCTCACAATACAGAAACTGTATTATGTGGGCATAAGTGAGTAGCATCATATCACATAATAAGGCTATAGAAATTCACTGCAAAATTTCTAAGTTTAATTTTATAGGTCTGGCTAGAGTCTATGAGTCTTGTAGTTGGGTATCATATAAATAACCTATGATTCCCATAAAGTAGCCCATAGATTATATTTAGGATAATGGTATCATAAGAAACACACTTTAAAAATTAAGCAACTAAAAAACAAATTAAAATGAAAATGAAAGCAATAATCATGGAATAACATGGTAAGTGCTATGGTGCGTCTTGACAAGGTGATATGTGAAGCATAGCTGAGCTTTTTTAAGGCACTTAGACAGATTACATATTCCAGCTCTATTCTAGCATTTAAAAATTAACAACAAAATAATTTCTCTAAACTATAAAAGTACTTAAAAATGTCACTTAGCAGCTGTACAGCATTATTCGGCTAGAAAATCTGTTTATTTCTCAAGTAAGTGGTAATTTAAGCATTATGTAAACTTTCTTCATGATTGCCATTTTAGATGTGAAACTGAAAATACTGGTATATTACCAAAATATTTAATACATTGAAAAAGCTCATGTAACTTTTCAGAGCCTAGAATATTAGATGACAAAAAGGCAACCCAGATAAAGGGAAAGGACACAGAGAAATTGGCATAAGGAATGGAGGAGTAGCAAACTCTGAAGCCAAACAACTGCCCAGGATGCAGGCTGTGCGTGGCACGGGAATCAAAGGCTAGATTTTATGAAGCCCCAGACATTAGCAGTAACGCCACTGCATCTCACAAAGATAACTAGTGTAAAAACATAGCCACAACATATAACCACATGTTTGGTTTGAACTTACCTTCTAACTGACTCAAGGTGACAATCAAATGAATTTTTGCACCATAAGAGAGGCCCTAATAATTTTGCCTTTAATGTACACATTAGACTTTTTTTTAAATTCAATTTGATGCTAAAACCAAAATGTTTATGATAAACTAGAGTAGTAATGTGGTGTATAGATTCATGCCAGGAGCCAGGAATTTGGAGCAAGTGCAATTTAGGGGAATGAATATAATCATGCTATTCTGCCCAGGAGACCCTCTTAGAAGCAGCCCCTCCCCCACCCAGGTCCTTCAGGAAGAGCCCAGGCTGAGTGAAGTAGATTTGTATGCTTTGCCACCTTGTGGTCATTATAGTTATTTGCATGACTCCATCTGTTTATGGTTGCAGATTTTCCTCAGGAAATACCCATGTCCTTACTCATCCCATTATTAATAATTCTGGCTAAAACACATTAAACTTAAAACACTAATAAACAAGTCAGCACGGTAAAGAAATGCCTGCCTGATGATTTATTCTGGGCTGATGTGTCTCCTGGATGACCATCCAGAAATTTGTTTCCCTCATATGTTTCCTCATAGTACTATTGAAAAAAATAGTTAATACAAATTAGAAAACTGAGTAATATTATTTCAATAACACCATGATATTAAACAAAAATAAAACCCATGGCTTAATGTACACACAACATATGTTTGCATAAATGGGAGAATTTTCTCTGACACTCAAATCAAAACATCTTTGAACTCAAGGTACCTTATAGCTTTTATTTTGTTCTAGTTTAGTGTATAAGACACAGACTTTCTAGAGATATGGAGTATCTAATTGTCTCTGGAGGTGCAATAGCCACTGTCAGATAATTAAGATGGTGAAGATAAATTCTAAAAGGTCAGAGTAATTTGTAAGATCATCATTATTAAATATTTTTTATTTTATTATTCCTTCTCACATGAAACTAGATATTTTTACATGCTTGTAAAACTGTGAAATATTAGAACTAAAACTTGCTCAGAGAGCATAATCTTGGTTTTTAGTAACCATTGTTTTTAAGGGGTGAACACAGAGGGTTCTGTTCTTCCAAGTCATTAAATAACCATAGAATTCAGCAATGACATTAGAATTCAGTCTGAAGAACTGGATTTAAACAACGTTTCACTACTATTTAAGTTAACAAAATCTAGGCACTTTGAGCCGAGATGGATCAGCAAATATAGGTGTTTGCTCCTGAGCTGAATACCTGAGTTCAATGTCTGCTACCCACATGGTGGGAGGGGAGAACCAAGTCCCACAAGATCTCCTCTAATCTGCTGTCTGCCCTGCTTATCCATCTTCACACACAAACAAACAAATGAATGTAAGACAAATTTAGAAATCTGACTGCTCATCCAAAGGTCCTGAGTTCAGTTCTCAGCAACCACATGGTTCAAAACCGTCTGTAACAGGATCCAATGCACTCTTCTGCTGTGTGTGAAGACAGCGACTGTATACTCACATGCATAAAATAAATAAATCTGTAAAAAAAAAGTTAAAAAAAAAACCCCAGTGGTTTTTGGTTATAGGTTGAAAGAGCATCTATCTTCTTATTCAGTTACGAAATTTATCTGAAAGTAATATCATTAATAAGAAACCATATTAAAAAACGTTTAAAATGCACAGCCTTGATCATGGAGATAAAAGTGGGGAGAGACAGCTGTCCTTCATTTCTAGTACAAGAAAGCCAGCCCAAATTAGAAGCGTTCCCATGCTTAAGCCACTTGTGCATATTCTGAATGATAGTATCACGGAAATTATTTTCATTACTGTCCACTGAAGGGCTGACTTCCTTCCTAGCCATCAAGTATTCAAGATATACAGGCTTCTATCATCTGTTTGTCCTCAATCACCCAACTGCAATGTGAAGAGAGATATCTTAAGAAAGACTACCTGCTGCCTATTGGAAGCAACTTTAGACTCTTCTCGAGCTAGTATTGAGAAGAGAAGGCTTCACTTACACAACCAGGATGATAATAACCGTAATGCAGTAGAAGACACCAGGATAAAGAGGGAGAAGAATCCACTCACCTGCAAGTCACATTACACTCAAACTAGTAAATTAACAAAGTCAAAAAAAGTATTGGAATATACTCAAATAAAAGCTGAATTTATTTATTTTTCTGTATCCAGAGAAGTTATCAAACACCTCACGTCTTTACTCATTCCTCATAGGCCCTGCAAAATAATTGGCTGCCTAAAGTGAATGTATAAATATTAAATTGAGTGTGTCGGGGGTAGGGGGGCTGGAGAGATGGCTCAGCGGTTAAGAGCACTGACTGCTCTTCCAGGGTCCTGAGTTCAATTCCCAGCAACCACATGGTGGTTCACAACCATTTGTGATTGGATCCAATGCCCTCTTCTTGTATGTCTGAGGGAGGACAGTGACATTGTGCTTATATATATTAAAAAATCTATAAAAGGAATAAAATAAATAATAATCAATGGAGCATATTCTAAAATTATACAGGTGTATTAGGATAAAGTATACTGCAGTTACAAATTTATCTCAGAGTTCCATTGGATTAATATAAAGCATTTGTATGTTGCACCTGTCATGATAGGCCAATGAGGCTCTCTCTATGAGGAGCCTGTAGACCTGGGAGAGAAACTAGCCTGGGAAGTACAGCAATTCTTTCCTATTCAAGGCAGCTGAACAAGAATCATACGATTTTTCCCAACCCTTAACTGTTTAACATAACAACATGACCTTGTGAGTCTGATAAACTTAGAGCACACATGAATATGTGGTAAATACCAATGGCCTCTACATGAACATTATATTTCTACTCTTGGCAAATAAGTACTGATGCGTGTAAAACACATAGTAAACATAACCAAATTACAGTTTGGTAGGATTTGGGGAGATATTTTTCTTGGTTTGTGGGATTTTGTTGTTGTATTGAGTTCTTGTTTGTTTGTTGAGAAAGAACTTAAAGTCAGGTGGGTAGAATTGGGGAGAGGATCTGGAAGGACTTGGGGGAGAGGAAGAACATGGTCAAATATATTTAAATTAAAAATTTAAATAATAAAAAATAATATATTACAAAATACAAAAGAAATCAAAACCACCCCATAAAGGATTTAACATGTACAAATGATTTCAATGAATGATGTTTCCTTCCCCTTTAGAGACCACATTCTACACAATAAGAGCATGAACATTAGGAACGGAAGTGCCATTATGGGAATAAACTTAAATATGCTCTGATTTCTCTAAAATATCTATCATTTGCATAATTCAGTAATAATTGATCACAGATCACTTTGATATATTTATTCAAAACTGTGAACCGGTGTGAGCTGATTCACAGTGAGGATCTCTGCTCTCTAGAACTTGCCAGAAGAGTTAAGTGATAAGTGCAAAGTCACTTAACTTGTATCATATTTCCCTAGATACATATTGCATCCCCTTCATGGTCTAAAACTGTGATGAATATGTGTGGCTTTCCTCACTGTTTACCATGGATATTTGTACCACAATAAGGCAGACTGCAGCACTCAAAAGCCTGGTGTTCCTATGCAAAACACATTGTAGTAAACAAGAGTTTATTATCTTCCTGGTCTCACTACAAATCAGGTAGCTATCTACATACATAATACAAAGCAAATGCCTAATTTCTGAAAATTATGAAAAAAAACCTCACTGTCTCTTCCTACTATAATCTTATGTGACTATTTAGAAACACTGAGTCAAAATTCATATGGACTAACATTCAGCCGATATACAGGAAAGGGCTGATTTTCCCCCCTTTCCAAGTTTTAGTGAAGAATTAAGAGGTTTCATTGCTTATCAAGCACAGCTCTAGAAATATATAGATAAGCAAGCTTATGAAATACTGTGATCAAGAGAGAAAAGAAAATGGCTGAATAATCATCAGATTTCATGTTTATAAAAAAATAATCAAGTGTTAAGTGACAGAGCTGATGGAACACACTGTAGTGTCATGAAAATACTCATCAGAGTTTGCTTAAATATTTTTATTGAGTCTAATTCCAAATAATAGTAGCAATAGACTCCATTGGTTGTTGTCTGCTACATATCAGCTCTGTCGGGGCTCTACTTCACAGAGGCTCGGAGATGGCAACACAGCTGTTAGCTCGTTTGACAAATGAAGGAACTGTAGCTCAAAGAAATAACAGTTATGGGATTCAGTCTTTTTGTGTTTAGATTTTCATTTCCCAGTAGGAATTTCGAGATCCTTATTCCAGGTATTTGATAATTCTTAACTTAGAGTCGTGACTATTTTAAAAATAGTCTCCTGAAAATAAATAATGGGAGACTCTTATTTTTTAATTTAAATTATTTTATTTATTTACATTCCAGTCATCGTCCCTGCCTCAGTCCCCCCCCCCCAGTTCCTCATCCCATTCCTCCTCCCCCTTGCCTCTGAGAAGGGTGCTTTCTCCCTCCTACTAAGCCTCTCCCTTCCCTGGGACCTCAAGGTTCTCTATGATTAAGTGATTTTTCTCCTACTGAGGCCAGACCATGTAGACCTCTGCTACATATATGACTGGGGCAGACCAACCCATGTGTGCTCATGCTTCGTGGCTCAGTCTCTGGCAGCTCCCTGGGGTCTGGGTTATTGAGACTGCTGGTCTTCCTATGGGATCAGACTCCCTTTCAGCTTCTTCAATCCTTACCCTAATTCAACCATAGGGGTCCCTGACTTCAGTCCAATGGTTGGGTGTAATTATATGCTACTATCTCAGTCAGCTGCTGGTAAGGGTTCTCAGGACAGCCATGTAAGGCTCCCATCTATAAGCATGTCATAGCATAGTAGTGTCAGACCTTGGTGTCCCCCCCCCACCATGAGATGGATCCCAAATCAAACCTGTCATTGGACCTCCTTTCCTTCAGTCTCTTCTCCATTTTTGTCCCTGAAGTCCTTTTAGACAGGAACAATTTTGGGTCAGGAATTTTTTTTTCTTTTTTCTTTTTTTTTTTTAGGAGCTGGGGACCGAACCCAGGGCCTTGCACTTGCTAAGCAAGCGCTCTACCACTGAGCTAAATCCCCAACCCCCTTGGGTCAGGAATTTTGATTGTGGGTCAGTAACCCTGTTCCTCCACTAGCGGCCTTGTCTATCTATTGGAGGTGGACTCTTCGAGTTCCCTTTCCCCAGTGTTGGGGATTTTGGCAAAGGTCACCCCCAATGCATCCTGAGAGTCTCTCACCTCCCTGGTCTCTGGTACTTTCCAGAGGGTTCCCCCACCTCCCACTCCCCAAGGCTGCTTATTTCCATTTATCCTCTGCTGGCTTTGCTTTTTCCCTTTCCCCTATACTTGATCCTGTTCCTCTTTTCTCCTTTCCCTCTCCTCTCCTACTCAGGTTCCTCCCTCCCTCTGTCTTCTGTGATTACTTCCTTCTCCCTTCTAAGTGGGGTTAAAAACCTCCTCACTTGGGCATGTCTGCTTGTTACACTTGTTATAGTCTGTAGATTGTATAGTAGGTATTCTGTACATTTTGGCTAATATCCACTTATCAGCGAGTGCATACAATGCATATTTTTGGGGGTCAGAGTTTCCTCACTCAGGATGATATTTTCTAGTTCCATCCATTTGCCTGCAAAATTCATGAGGTCATGTCACCTAGACTCTGATTTACAAACTTCACATACATATGCACAGTCATCCCAGCCTATGGTACTGAGAGGCTGGAGACTTGAAAATGTAGACTTAGAATTCAGAGGTGACACATCCACTGAACAATCGTGGGGGAAAGAAAGGGAACTCTAGAATGTTCAATAAAACAGGGAGAAGCCAAATAAACTTGGAACAAGATTCAGAGACCTATAAATTCTCAGTGAAATGATGGAGAAGCCAGAGGAAAGGGTCAATCTTAAATCAAGAAGACTAAACATTCAGGCTTGCCAGATGTAGGAGCCGACAAAAGGCTGTGAGTCATCGCATAAGCCTCCTAAATCCACCCATGCTCTGGGTTTCCGGTAGTCAGTTACCAGAGCAGCGAGTGGAAACAGAATCCTCACATATATTCTTCCTTCGTTCTAGTTCCCTAGATTTGGGGCTTTTATTTTATTTTTTTAACTGGTTGAACAGTTGCTGCTTGGCACCCAGACTTCCTGATGTCCACTCTTGCCTGACTATGACTGGCTGACTATGACTAGCTGACTATGACTGATTTCCCACATTGGCCCTAGAATGTCATTTCTAAAACCAAATAGATCATGGAGTTCCCAATTTCCCCGGAGAAGCTCTACAGGTGTGTCTTGATTTGAACTCTGTCTACTCCAAAGCTTCCTTTTATATTATTGTTTGTCTTCAAGCCTTAGTAAAAATAATATTTTCTTTGAAATTTGTTAAAACAACCCATCGTACAAATGGAGATAAACAACAGGTGGTTATGGCCTTTAATCCCAGCACTTGGGAGGCAGAGTCAGGCAGATCTCTGAGTTCAAGGCCAGCCTGATGTACAGATTGAATTCCAGGAGGACAGCTTGAACAAAACCAAACCAAATCAAACAAACAATCAAAAGACAAATGGCTATACTGTTTAACAACTTTACCTCCGTGCCTCTCCATATATTCCTCTGCTCTTTTCAAGGTGATTGTCTGCAATTAGGAATTGCTAGCACAGTGCTACCCTGGTGTAGATTGCTTTCCATATCTTCTGTTCACTAAAGTCACAGGGTAAGCACTTTATCTGGTTCATCTCTGTCCTGTCATCTCAAGTGCAAGTGTAAGGATGCCTAAGATCAAAGGAAATGGAAGAGTAAGAATGGAGAGGAAGACCCACTCTTAGAGATGAAGGAAAACAATTGCACTCCAAAAAGAGACTGGTTTCAGCTTGGTTTCATTCTCTCACAAAGCTTATCTGTATAGCAACTCCTTCCCGGAGTCTTGACATAGTCCAACTTTAATTTTATTATCTTTCTTTTTAAATCTTGCAACCTACCATGGTAGACAATTAAAAAAATATCATTTCAATTACTATATTTGGAATCTCTGTTACTTGAGACTGAAAGTCTTGTTGAGAATAAGGACTCTTGGAGAAAATCGTCGCAGCTTTTGGTTTTAAAAACTCAAAGAAACAGCATGAGGACTTAATCTTGGGAGACTAATACATGTGAAAATGTTTAGAAGTTTATCAAATACATTCCAATGTATTCACTGTTTTTACGTATAGTAAGTATTTTGTTACTTCAGTGTGTTCCCTAGATGTTAGGTATCCATAGGAAGGAGATAGGGGGAGTGTACCTGTTTAGCATGATTGTATTTTTATGTTATCTTTGTTTCATGTCTTTGTATTTAGCACTTCATGTCTTTTTATGAAAACACTTCAATGTTCTATAAAAGCAGGGCAGGACACTGAGCTCAGGTTAAACATTTTGAGTTCCAGAGTCTATTGCCTCTCTACAATGAACTTGGGAGTTTAGGAGTGTCCTTGGGGATAGGTAGAGGATTGAAGGCTGCACTGGGGTCCAGTCCTTCACTACAAAGGGTAGGCAAGACTCAGAGCCTGGACTAAGAGTAAACTGATTCAGGAAATGATGAAAATCCTGGAGCCTGGAAAAATGATGCTCTGCTGCAGTAGTGGTAGAACTCAATGTGTTAGTGTAAGAGTTAGGAATAAATCAACAATGAACTATTTGCAAGCCCCAGGAAACACTAAAAAATCTGTAAAGCCTAGTGTCTAACTTAAATAATTGGAATTATCAGGGAAAGATTAACGAGGAAGGGAGAATGATGGACAAGTGAGGTCTCATGGAAGCGGAGGGGAGTTGGGAGGGGAAGTACAAAGGAACAAGGCAAGTGGGAGGAAGCTGCTCCTGTTTAGAAAAGTGCTTCCAGGTCAATGATAGCTTGCCACATTTCACTGCACTGCATTCGTCATTCCAGTGCAAGGCCATGATATTCTTGAATCAGATACATGGATTTATCATCTTCGCAGGCCTCTCATTCTCCATATGCAAAGAATTTGGCTCAGTGCTCCAAGAAAGGTTACTGTGTAGATATTGATAGTGGAACTATACAAAAGGGGTGGTGGGAAAACAAAGTTAAATTCAGCTTCCAGTATTTGGTACACCAAGTAAAAGCAAAAGAAACAGAAAACAAAGGTTATACTCACTTGAAAAATAAACTTATGAGTGACCCATGTTGGTTTTGATATGAAAGAATAAAAACAAACAAATGGAAAAAAAAACCAACTAGGTGTGGTGGCATACACCTTAAATCCCAGTACTCAGGAGTCAAAGATAGGGTGATCTCTGTTAGTTCAAGGCCAGCCTGTTCTACATAGGGAGCTCCAAGACAGCCAGAACTTCATAGAGAGTCTCTGTCTCAAAAATAAAAAAGGAAAAGAAAAATAAATATAAAGAATAAAACTATAAGCAAAATGCAGCATATTGAAACTCTCAAAGTTGATGGTGTCAAACACTCCAAAGGAATAGACCATCCAGCTTGCACAATAGGCGATAGGGAACTGAAGTTCACAGAAGGCCACTAGGGATGAGCTTACTAGGTCTTCTGTCATTCAAACGAATATTGCTTATCCATCAGATATTAATTTCATGCCAGAGCTTCTTAATTGATATATGTCATGATCTTGAGGGAAGGACTCATTTATGAGTTCTAAAATTATTTTTAATGGAATCATAATTTTTACAAGACTATTGTGAGAATCCAATTTAGAAAGACAATGTACTAGAAAATTTAACATACTTAATTGTAGCATATTCTTTTACTCAATACTTTTGTATTCCTAATTCTAACAGGAGGTCATTCATGTTGACCCTCTTACTACATGATCACATGACTGGTATAAACAACCATATGTTTAGGTTAATATTCATTGGCGATAGAAGATGTTAAAAATACCAAGTTACTATGAAAGTTAATTTACCTATTAGAAAACATATCTCTTTGAGTTACAAATGAACAAAAATAGAAATTCCTGTGAATGTACATCTTAAAGATAAGTGATGCAAAATTTTAGTAAAATTTTGGGGAGAGTAGTACTACAATAAAGACCTAAGAAGATTGTTATGAAACAACAGTTGATATAATTTTCTTACTTTGCCTGATTGCCATTCCACCTATAAAATGGAGTTAAGTTCTCAAAAGTCTCATAGAACCTCAATACCTTGTGCTATGTTTATATATGAAATCCTTATAGCTGGCCATTCAGACAAGGGTGCTACAGAACAAAGCCATGATAGCATCTGAGGAATTCCAGGAAATGCACAGACAGGACGGAAATGATTGGCTCTAGTTGTTGTTCCAACCACAGGGTGAGAAACTCTTCTCCCTGTAAAAGGTCCTAAGGTGAACCCGAGGCACAATGTAAAATCAATTTATGCATTCAGAATAGATATGCCAAGTGCCCAATGTTGATATCAAAAGGCCTCCAAGTATGTAGAACATTAATGTTTGTTGAAAGTACATGAGTTTAGTAAAATCAACCCTGATTTCCAACAGGTGTCACCCAATGTGCAGCATATCAACTGCCAATTATTTAAAAGAACATTCAGCACTCAGGAGAAAATCAGAGTCTACACTATAATGATAATTTAAAAGTTGTAATTAGAATTGGTGCTGGACAGTTTCCATTTGTACTTACAAACCTATTCTGCTGTCTTGGGCCCTCAATATGTATATCAGAGGACTAAATTAGGTGGATTTTATTCTCTGGTTTCACAAATAGGAAAGAAACAGCAAAAGAAAGAAGAGAGGTGGGACCAATTTCATTATGTCTTGTGTTCTGTCTCTTAGGGAGATATTATATGCTGACTGAACATTTTTTTTTTTTTGGTTCTTTTTTTTCCCGGAGCTGGGGACCGAACCCAGGGCCTTGTGCTTCCTAGGTAAGCGCTCTACCACTGAGCTAAATCCCCAGCCCCCTGACTGAACATTCTTAAGGAACAGTAAGAAGCTTACTTATATAGTTTTCTAATTAGTCTTTCTTATTGCTCCTACAGACAGAGAGAATATGTGTTCCCTTGTGAGCCCCAGCCTGTGAATACCTATCTCTTCTTGGTTTCTTCTCTGATGCTCTCAAAAGAATCATAAAAATTTGACTTAAACACACACACACACACACACACACACACACACACACACACACGAGAGAGAGAGAGAGAGAGAGAGAGAGAGAGAGAGAGAGAGAGAGAGAGAGAGAGATGATTAAACTCAATGAGGTCAATAAACTTTGTTAAACTTTGTCTGGTTTGCTAATGGCCTAGAAAACTACTTGGCTCAAAGTAGAACTCATTAGCTATTTATTGAATGAATTGTTTTCCTTACATCTTTTATGATCACTTTTAATCATAAGATTATGGTGATTATGAAGATAAAAATTCTTATGCCAACCTAGAATGTATAAATGAATAATTTCCCACCAAAATAGAACTCTGCCAATCACACCCATTTTATTGCATAAACTAGATTTTTGCTACTGATATATACATAGCATGTTATTAATAAATGAGAAGGTTCATGATGGTAACCTTAAAATGTGGAAAGATGCTGGGGATTTAGCTCAGTGGTAGAGCGCTTACCTAGGAAGCGCAAGGCCCTGGGTTCGGTCCCCAGCTCCAGAAAGAAGAAAGAAAAAAAAATGTGGAAAGATATGCACTACTTAGAGATCTAGTTTAATCTTGTAGGCAGAAGATAGTACTCCAGAGAGAGAGGTGGGGGTTTAGAGCATGTAGAATTCTGCAGCATGGAAATATGGTTTGTTCTGGCATCTAGAAATTTCATCATGCCTAGAACATTGAGAAATGAAGGTAGAGAAGACAAGCTGGACCATGAAAGAATGTTGCAATGTAAGTCTCAGGCCAGTAAAGCATTCACAGGAGGGAGGAGGATATTAGTTATTTCTCCATGGCTGTGATAGGATACTGTGACCAAAACAATGCATGGAAGAGAGTTTATTTGTGCCTATGATTCCAGAGCGTTAGAGTCCATGATGGCAGAACAAAGGCATGGAGGCAGAAGCAGGAGGCTTACATTTTGAAGCACAAGGATGAAGCGAAGAGGAAGCACTATCAATGATGCAAGTCTTTAAATCCTCAATGCCCACCTTTGATGGCACACTTCCTTCAACACGGCCACATCTCCTAAGCCATCTCAACCAGTGCAGCTAACTGGAAACCAAGTGTCCAATGGGGAATTTATCTTTCAATCAACCATAGAGGAAAAGAAAAAAAAATGATTCTGCCTCTCTTTCCCTAAATATAAACATATGTACATATTGTATGTTTCCAAATGGGGAGTAAATTAAGAATTGCCATAGTTACTATAAAGCTATATTGTATAAGTAATGTGAAGATCATTCTTTGACATTCTTCAACAATGTCCCTATGGTCTGAATGCAGCTCCCCAAAGGCACACAATGGAGACTTAGTCCCCAGGCTGACTATGTGGAAGGTGATAGAAATTTAAGAAGTCACGTCCATGTAAATCCTGGGATCAAATGCTGGTGTGCCCAGAAAATAACAGTGTATTTCAGTTTCTCCTTGGCTTGCTGTTTTGCAATATCCTCATGCCTGTGCTCCTTAGATGATGTGGATCAGCCAAGAGAGCGCCCACAGGAGCCTAGCTGATGCCTGCTCATGTTTCTGAACAGCTAAAAATATGGAATAAATAAACTTGTCTTTTGTAAGTTTATCCTGATGCAGATATTTTATGATAGTAAAATAGTGGAATAATTACAATAAAACATTTTACTAGTGTTTTGTTATGTTACAAGTACCCTTCCTTTGGCTTTGTTCAGGGGTTGAAAACTCAGCATAACCTGATGTCTCCATGAGATGAAGACTATCATCTGCAATTTACAGATTAGGAGAAAGCTGAAAGGGTCAGAGTTACTTGTTCGAGGTCGCACAGCTACGGAATGATAAAGATAAAAGAAAGCTGAGAGTAGCCACTTTCTGGAACCTCTTAAAGAAAGTTGGGCTTGGAAGTATCAAGGGAAAAAAGAAAAGCATTGGAGCTGACCGTGAGCAGCAGGAACTATCCTGATGAGCTTACTTTCGTGAGAAGCGGCAAATTGTGCCTCTGTCTTAGCTATCACAGAGAAAAATAAGTTTAGCCTTTATTAAAAAATAAAACGTCTTTCTGGGTTGGAATTCTTATCATTGTGAATGTAAAAATAACTTGCTTTTTCTAACATGGGGAATTTAGCAGCATTTTTCTTTTTTTTTAAAGCTAAGGAAATCCTAGAAATTAAAAACTGAAGGGACCTAAAGGAGGTCACGAGCCAGTTTGACAAAACTCTGCTTGGAGCTCTATTTTTGCATTACAGATAAAGTTATAATTCATATTGTCTTACTGGACTGCTTAAGAATTACAGATTACATGGTGATTTGAAAATAGTCCACACTACAATTGTAAAATTATAAAAGATAAAAAGTTGTATGATTCAAATAGCTCCTAATGTTTAAGTCCTTGATTTCCTGACTCCAGCAGATGGCAGCCTAACAAAATAATTTGTGTGTCCTACATTAACACTTCAGGACCCTCTGCAAGGCCACACAGAGTAAAAACAGTGAGGGACCAGACTCTTCTCTAATCATATAACTTTTATTTGAGGGGGAAGCACTGAATTTTTTTTTCTTTGTTGCTCTTCATTCTTTAAATACCCAACCTGCTGGGATCAGCACAAGACTCTTAAGTCTCCGTAAGAATAAAGTTATAAAACATGAGTAAATAGAAAGTCATAAAATGATTTAATGTCAAGAGAATGGGCTTTAGAGATACTTCTCTGAGTTAACAATTGAAGTAGAGATTTTCAGCTTTAAGTTTGTGTTGAAACTCATGGCCGTAGTGTGTTTGAATGGTTTCTACTGGATAACTGGTATTTGAATGCTTCCTTTCCCCTTGCTATCACGTCCTAACTGTTATTTTCCAGGTAAATACCGGACACTTTGTCAAGATCACGCATAAATAAAGCCACACAGTTGAGAATCTTACTACCAGGAAAGAAGTCAGGGTTTCTACTTTTTAAATTTATTTTCTCCTTTGTCTCCCTAACACCAGTTATTGGACTTACAAATCAAAACTTATTTACAATTTGCCTAGCTTTATCTACCCCTGATAGGGTAGACTAATCCCAGTTTCTTTTTTCTGTTTTCTCTCCAGAAGTAGTCCTTATGTTTTATAAAGATGTTGTTTCATATTTAACTTTTAAAGCAACTGCACCAAACAAATCAAACTTCGGTGTAAGAACTCATAGCTCTTCTCTCTTCTGAGATGGAAACTCTAGGCATGAGGAGTGCCTTTCAGGGCACCAAAACCCAGACAGCAGCTGCAGATAGCAACATCTAGAGGGAGATCCTGAGTCCAGCTTCTTCCGGTATAGGAGAGAGATGATGTGACCATGTTGTGAAGAGCAGTAGACACACAAAAGCAATGTCTTATTTTCTTCCTGTGACTCCTAGGTTCATCTCTCTAGAACTAATTCTTCTAGACTTCATAAAAAGCAGTTATATAAATACCTTTTAAGACCTGGACTAAAAGAAGAGAAAGACCAAACAGTCTAATTAGTTGTTTTACAAATGCAAGGTATAGAGTACACCAGAAATTAGAATGGCTTTCTGAGGAGATAGACTAGAAAAGGAAGTAACTGGACTCCATGAAAGCCCTTGGGAACCAGCAGTCAGTGCTTGGAGTTTGGTATACACAGGGAGGAAGCAAAGCTCAGTGAAGCAATGCCCAACTCTATGAAGACTGGAGTTTTGAATAATAATGGGTAACATTACAAGTTATAGAGTATTGTGAGCATTTTAAGTTAATTAGTATAATTGCTATCTTCTTATTGCTCATGTGTATAAATGTAAAGATGAGAATTTGCAGTATAAACATCTTCATCTCAAAAAATATTCAGGTGAAACTGGGCATCTCTGCCATCTCTTGAATATTTTGGGAGGAACTTAGCTACTAAACTTTGCCTGGGAGAAATCCATACTTATTTCTCTCACTTGTCTTATGTAAAGATGGCTTTTATAGATTGATTGTATAGTCAAAGGGAATAGAATTTGTAATGACTTTTATTTACTTTTGCTGTGTGACAGTGTTCATGTGTGCTCGGGCATGAGCTCTCTTGGGTGGATGTGAGAGGGTTCAAGAGCTCGTAACATTTGCATATGTCATAGGATAACTTGTAGGAGTTGATTTTCTTCTTCCACTCTATGGGCTCTGGGGATTTAAGATAGGGTTTCATGGTTGGAGCAGGTGTCTCTACTCCCTGAGCCATCTTATCCACTGGGAGCGTTTTCTGTTAGTCACTGAGAAACACTGGCATTCTCTGGATTGAGGAGGGCAATGCTCCAAACAGCTCCATCTTTTCACCTCTGGGTTCAGCTGTTCATCTCTTGGAGCATCTTCCAGACTGCACTGTGAGTCTCAGGAGGACATCCTCTCTTCCACGGAGGGGACCCAAGGCAAGAGTATTTTGGTTGAAGGTGAGAAAAATAACAAGTAGAGACCGTCAAGGGCATAATTCCTTCTGGTCAGGAAGAACTTTCTGTAGTCACTGTAAGAGAGTGATCAGACAAGGAGCTCATCAAGGTGTGCTCAAGCCACTGGTAAAAAGCTCCTATTTACAGGGACCACTTTCTTGAGGAAAAGAGACGTCCTATTAGTTCACCTGGTCCAGCTCTCCTGTTTTGGGCTGTGGTGTGAAGCAAGACTCTTCTCCAGGACTCATTGGCTGAATTCCAAGTTGTTCCTTCTTTGTTTCCTTCCCTCCAGTACACTCCTCCATCAAGATGCTGTTTCAAAGTTATATTCCTCACCTTTCCTCCCTTCTTGGCATTCTGTGATGGAAAGAGTTCCTGGGCCTTCTCTTAGCTGCTTTCTTTTCACACTCTCTTTCCATCAGCCCAATTTGTTTTCCCACTTTATACTAAAGAACTCCAAGGAGGGAAGCTAATAAAACCCATTAAAGCCGAAGTTGAGTAACTGCAGTCATTAGCTTCTCTGAAGTTTTTTCCTCCTTCTGTGTATTATCACCATGGAAGGCTAGGCTGATGTTTAGCAAAGAGCACCTGTCAAAACAAAAGAAGAGTTTCACACCTCACAATTTTAAGCCCCAGGTAAGAAACTCAGCCTGGTGGATCGGCAAAGAGGAAGACAAGAAATCTGAAACTCCCAGACTTGGAACAGAGTTAAATGAGTTTCCTCTGGGTACCAACAGGCTTTTGTTTAACACGATTAAATCCTCTTTGTTTTATTACAGACATCAATGAGAAAACAAACAGTGTGATCAAGATAAAGGCCCTGAGCAGCACTCTGTTTCTGTCTCTCTTCTTCTCAGAGCGCTATCACCACCTTTCAGTGGACAGGCTTAAAGGAACTAACCCGGCCCACAGAAAATTGATGAGCCAAGCGGCGCAGGTGGACAGGAAAGCTTTGAGAAGCAGGGTAAGGGGATAGAAAAAGTGTGAAGCACTTATGTCCTTGACCAGATCAAGTGATAAGAGGACTGGCTTCCTTTGCTCTCCAATTAATTGTCTTCTTTTCAAAACAGTCTTAGCTTTCACGAAGCCCATGAGGATGCTAGACATCGTCCTAGTAAAGTACAACAACCAAAGAAGCCTTGTTGCTGCGGCGGTTGCAGCTGGACGTTGGTTGAGTAATACAGACAGGAGCCCTTGAGTGGGGGTTGGGGGAAGGGGAATGCTTCAGAGAATCACTAAATAGTGAATATTGACCATTAAAGAGGCACTAGTTGTCTGAATTCTGTCAAGGCCACAAGAGAATCAGATCTAACGTTAATTTTCAATGCAGTTCTTTCTGTATTAAATTAGTTACAACCCTAACTCCCTTTAAAAACAAAACATGGTCATTGTCAGTTTAATAGCCGCACTGAACTGACAGAAGCTGGGGTCTTCTGCATTCATATTTTAATTACCTCTTTTCAGCCAGGAGCATCATTAGAAGTTTATTATTACCATCTTCTATCTTGTGATCTTAATTGGCTCCCTTCACAGAGGACACCAAGAATCCAAAGCAGAAGTCCTGGCAGCCTCCCAAAGATGGCGGCCAGATCAGTGGCACCTTACATTGATAGCGTCTGAAGTCACGTATCAGGCTTGTTAGTTCAGACTTGCCATGGTTCCTTCTTCCGACACTGGAATGTGGACATGGGGCTGATTCAGTGGTTTCAAAATCACACTGAGAGGCAGGGGCTTTTGACCCACTTTCATTATGGCTCTAGAAAGGAATATGACCCATTATTATTCCCGTGGCTCTTTTGGATTCTAAGGTGGGGTAGAAGGTTTATTTACCAAATCTGTATTCATTGACATTCACAAATCTCCAACATTGGCTGTAGTTATGTTGATACTTGCTACTTAAAAGTGTGAGTTGTAAAGTTCCTTTAAATTAAAAGTTTACATTAACTACATGGAGCCTGAAAAAACAATGGTAACTTAATTTCCAAAATATTTGCTGTTAGGTTGAAATAATGACAATTTTTTTGAGGCAAGAGAAAAAAAAGAGAGAAAGATTAGGAAATAAATCTACTACCCTGTCTATGGGAAAGAAAAGGTGTTTTGTGAACAGGGTTACTATATTTCTTATTTTGCAAAAGGAAAACAAGTGAGTTTCAAATTTTAAACACTGGGGTTCACCTCCTATAATATCAGGCTAATGATACCTCTATACTCAGATGTACATCGACTTCTGGGCCTGTCTTTTGGCATTCATAGAAAAAGCTAAGCCACACATAATCTAGAATTGTGTGATCATCAAAATTCAAAGAGAGAAAGATAATTTTTAAAAGGTTACAAATATAAATGGTTTAGTTTAAGATTCTAAAGATTAGACTTCTTTATTTTCATTTCATGGTTAAAATTATTATATTATCTGTATTTTTATATATATTCCCAACATTCATTTAAAGATATTATTACCATCCATTGTGATCTGTCATCCTAAGGGAGGCAGTCTACAATATTAAAGAATGAACCATGTAAAGGACTAGACTCTAAGGAATAAACTTTTTTATCCAATTAATTGAACTAATATACACATTGAATTCTTCAGGCTGAACTGTCAGCCTGATTTGTTTTCTCCCAGGAGTTTTACCAGAACACTGATGTGCATGCTTTCATTCTGACACACTCTACAGCAACACCGGAAAGCAGGCCACTTTATAAACGGGCTTTCTATTTCACTTTTGTTTTGTTATATATTTAACTACAATTATGCAAACAAACAAGTGAAAAACCCATTCCACCTATGCAATTCCTGGAACAGAACCTGAAGTCAATATCACTTCCGGTGACCATGTATATTCAAGTGTAGTTTCTAAGCTGTAGGACGTGTTTCAGATTTTAGAGTGTATCTCGTGAAACATGACAACGGCTAGTATTCCTTCTACAAAACAGCTGAATCCTCCGTGAGAAGAAGCTTGGGAAAAAGGTGAAAAAATCTAAGGCACTGAAGTTACAATGATACAGATAAATCCAATCTAAGCTATAGACAATGACATGACGGCCACATTAAAAAAAAAAAAAAATCTTCTCTTCCTTCCACTACCAGTTACAGCCTCTTGGAGGCCCCACTTCTGTTGCTGAACCAGGCGTTTTTAGCCTCCAGGAGATGACTGGTAGCCTTCTTATCCCCCTTTGTGCTTACCTGATGGCTTTTCTCAATAAAGACAAGAAAATTTTCTCTCTCTCTAAACGGTTTCACTGTATCGAAACAGGACCCTGAAAATACAGCTGTTTCCAATATACTGGTAACAAAAATGCAACGAAATATTATTTTAAGGAAGAGTTATCAAAACCGGATGCCAATCACTCTGAGGAGCAGAGTAAAAATTATTTGCACTTCAATATTTATATTTATTACAAGAAAAAAGTTTCTTTTTGTAGAAAGAAGGTTCAGAAAAGGGCACAGTATTAGCTAAATATTGTACCTTAGAACATCAGTCATTTCCCTCTCAATAGTACGGAAAGGGTCTAATTTATAAGTTTTTCCATCTCCCTGTTATGCTGGCTTGTAAGTTCTGACACTGCTACTGGTATGTTAATGAGAAGCTAGCGTTCCATTAAGAGAAAACCATATGCTCTGCTGCCTACTGTGAAAGAGAAAGCATGTAATGTGGCTGTTGCCTTAGCAACACATTAATTCATTTTGTCAGTGTTGGCACAGATCATTTCATTTATAAGAAAACAAGTATAATAGTTTACCACATCTATAATATTTACAGTGTTTCTGTTACAAAACAGTGACAAAATGAGTTTAAAAAATAGAGTTGGTATAATATCATTAAAATATGGAATTTGTGGTAAAAATTTCCCTGTAAAAATGGAAAAAAAATGAAGATTGGTGTAAAATTTCTTTTCACAATCCTACTTAAAACATTTTAACACCAAACTGTTTGCTTTTTAGCATATTTGTATTATACTAATAATGTGCGTCTGCTGCAAAAAAAATTAGCCCATGAAAAACACAAGTGCATTAACAGTTTCTAATGAATGTTAAACAAAATATTTCATACAACAGTTTTGTTAAATTACAACCATTATAAACCTAATCGTATGCTAGTGTGTTACTCATAACAAGGCTAAACATTTATCCAGTTTTATCTGTTCTCCCAGATGTTTATTAGTATTCTAGCGCTCCTAAAATATTTAAATTAAACCACCCTATTTTCTCATGTGAATGCGTTTTGGGTTTTATTCATAAAAGACTTAGTCACATGTATATCTAAATAAATATAGTACACTGTATATGCTTTATGCACAAGTGATACTTAATGCGAATTGAGATAATCCAAAGGCATGATAAAGGAGAGAAGTGATTAGAGAGACGATAAGTCCTGGTTATTACAGCCTGCACCTGCAGCCGAGTATCAGCTCTACCCATCCTCGGGGTATTGCACACCTGTAAACACACATTCTCAACAGCCAACTCTGCATCTGTGGTGCTCACCTACCCTTTTTTAACCAATAAAAGGGAACCATGGAGAAGATAGCGAGCAACTATCATTTGCGAGTTTATGTAGTGATTCGAGTTTTATGCCATTTGAAAGGGAGCATTTAAGCATTTACAGGAGTTATACAAATTGGTACAAACCAGTGTAGGGCTGGCCATCTAAGTAATGAATGGCCAATTATACTTTCAGCATTATAAAACACCTTCCTAAAATATCAGTGTTCTGTGGGCTCATGCAAAGCTTCATCATCCAAATATGGGTGTTTTGGTTTCTACGCCCTTCATTGCATCAAAGCGATAAGTTTGGATGGGATTCTTTCTAATTAGAAGCCAAGACCCAAGTGTACTTTAAAGAGTCTCTATACAGACCTGCAATGCGATCTCTCCCAAAACTCTTAAGAAAATAAAATTTATGATTAGCTTTGATGAAAATGACATATTATCTCTGCTTTGATAGGAATAAAATACTTTGAATGGCTACATCACCAGAAGAGAAAATATAACCAAACATCAATGTGATTTTATGTGATGCGAAATTAAATTTCTCTGAAATGTAATCATATCTCATTGACTCACCCAATAAAAGTAACTTAATGAAGTATTTTATCTAATTCATATGTTTTGCTTATTAGTTTGTGGTACTTGAAAAAATAAAGCTATAAACTTCTTAAGATCCTTCTTTCAGCCACACTACTCCTATCAATGAGACTAGTTTATCAGCAGTTAAATGATGCCATATTTATGATTTAAGTACAGCAAATTATAGGTAGCTTTGTAATGAAATTCATTGATTAGACTCACTACAAGTAATATGACACATAGTACTGAAATAAATAAAAAAATTATCTTGTGATATATAAAACATTGGGCTCGTAACAGTTTTTTTTATTTTTCTTCCATTTTAAAACAATATGGGCAAAGTTCTTAGACTCAATCTCTCTCTCTCTCTCTCTCTCTCTCTATATATATATATATATATATATACACACATATATACATATATATAATCACTATGTGACTCGTGGCTGGAGAGATAGCTCATAGATTAAAAGGACTGGCTGCTCTTCCACAGATTCTGAGTTCAAGTCCCAGCAAACACATGGTGGCTAACAGTGGTCTGTAAAGGGATCTGATTTCCTCTTCCGAGTATGTGCATGAAGACAGAGAACTCATATAAAATAAATAAATAAATCTTTTAAACCATCACTATAGAAGAAAAATTTTAAAGGGGGAAACACACACATATTTATTTTTATTGTACTTATCCTTGCCATTATCATCCTTTGATATATAAGAAAATACTTTCCATATTTAATCACTCTCTTCATTTCTGATAATGATTTCCGAAATCCATATTTAACATGAAAAATAAACTATCATATGTTATGTGCATTATTTCACAATAAGAAACACACACACACACACATATAAAGTGTCCTCAACCAGGCTAATTATCAGTCCTCTCCATGTAGCACAAACTGATATTATTTTTATACAAAAGCATGATGACTACAGCAGGCAGATCACAACTGCAAGTTATGTTCAAGGTTATACACATGCCCTTCTATTCACCTACACCCACATACCAATTTTTAGCCCTAAGTTCTCCACAGGTTAACTGACATGTTTTAATCTAATGATATGAACTCTGGCAATATTAAATCATTATGATGCTTCATAACTATTTACTCACAATATTATAAAATAAACCCAGTTATTGAAACATATATATGGCCGAAAGAAATGGCTCACCAAATAATTACAAGCACTAACTTCTCTCACAGACGACTCAGGTTCAGTTCCCAGCTCCCATGTTAGCTCATAACTCTCCGTTCCTACAGTTCCAGGGACTTAATGCCCTCTTGAGGTTTTTGTGTTTACTACGCATGTATGTGCTATGTATACATACATGTAGGCAAAATATTCATTACATAAAAATAAATCATTTCAACCATTGTTATATGCATAATGTATAATAAAATAATAAATACATTATATATTATCAATATAATTATATAATATATACAATAAAATGAATCCAAAAGAAGTTAAACTAGCCATTGCTTGTATATCTTAAGAATTAAAAAGGAAAACAAATGATGTGTATAAAATGTATCTAATATAAATCTTTAAAAAATAATGCATGCCAACTAACAATGCTTGAACAAATATTTGTTGAATAAGTGAACATGACATATGTAAGCAAAATTCATGTTCATTCTTCCTTCCTTATAACATACTTGCAAAATTAATGGTATACGTAATTTCACAAGTGGAGAATTTTGCACATGAGTGCTAACTGTAAGCATTGGTGATTTAAAAGTCACAAATAAGGCTTAGCTTTGGAATTATACTATATGTAACCTTATTTCACTTAAGTTTAGTTCAGAGTAGATTTGCTAAATGTTGGAGAAGTGGAGACAGATGAAATAACTTCCCGATTTTTTGGGGATTTTAAGATTTAAAAGGTTTAAAATGTGTAGCCCAAGCTGTCCTGGAATTCATGATCCTCCTGCCTCTGCCTCCTTCAGCAAATCATACCGGCATGCGCCACCACAACTGGTTCAAAATTTTTAATCCAGAATTTCTCCTGTCTAAAGGAAATGCAGGGACAGAGAGTGGAGCAGAGACTGAAGGAAAGGCCATCCGGAGACTGCTTAACCTAGGGATCCATTCAAGCTGCACCCCAAACCCAGACACTATTGCTGATGCCAAGAGGAGCTTGCTGACAGGAGCCTCATATAGCTGTCTCCTGAGAGGCTCTGCCAGAGGATGACAAATACAGATGTGGCTGTACACAGCTAAACATGGGACTGAGCATGGGGACCCCACTGGTGAAGTTAAGGCAAGAACTGTAGACGCTGAAGAGGTTTGCAACCCCATAGGAAGAACAATATCAACCAACCAGATCCCTCCAATCTCCCAGGGACTAAACCACCAAAGAGTACACAGTGGGGGACAGGGACCATGACTCCAGCGGCATATGTAGCAGAAGATTGTCTTATTAGGGTCACTGGGAAGGGAGTCCCTCCCTCCTGTGGAGGCTCCATGACCCAGGGTAGGGGAACAATAGGGCGCTGAGGCAGGAGTAGGTGAGTGGGAGGTAAGGGGGAGGGGGAGGGGGAGGGGCTTTGCAGAGGGGAAACTGGGAAAGGGGTTAACATTTGAAATGTAAATAAATAAAATAACCAATAAAAAAATGGAAAAAACCAAAACAATACAAAACAAAATGTTTAAAATGCTTGTAGTAAACGAAGGCCTGAGTAACTTCCACACTTCAGCATCTTCAATAATTGTCTTTGCTTTTGTTGAATAATACGCCTCTATACTGTCAATGAGAAATTCACAATGTAAGTCTATAATCAAATGTGAAAATTTATATATTACGTATGTTATCCTAAGATTTTATTTTATCTTAAAGTCATATATTAAATAAAATGCAAATTTTCATTGCCTTATTATTTAATTTCTCAAAGACTTTTTAAGGAATAATTTATTATTTGACATAAATTATAATGTGATATAAATGTACTATAAGTAAGTAAATAGGCAGGCCATTGCCAAATATACTACTGTAGTGTAGACAAACAGAACTGTGCTAAGAAATATTTGAGGTAAGCTCTGTTGTTTCCTTAGAAAATTCACAGCCTTGAAAGAGGGTTTTCTTGTTCATTTTAACCTGAAGGCGTAGTATTCACTAATTAAATGAGGAAGATATTAATTTAGCATGTATGCTATATGCCTGAATGCTATAATCTTTAAAACTATATTAAATGTTACTGGTTGTTACATTAGTTAATGCACAATACCAATTTATTGACTTAATCCCTTGAAATTGATATATAGCCATTGTGATTTATTGCATACAGCATTTGAAATGCATTGAAATGTATGAATTGAACTAATTTCCATATATATTACCTTACATACTTTACATTTGTAGCAAGACCACTTAAAACCCTACATTGCAAAACAGTTTTTGAGTAAAGGAGTTGTCATTATTTATAGCTAAAAAGTTATGCAATAGTTCTCTTGAACTTTGCTTTCCTACCTGCATTATGTAACCTCTAAGTTGTTCTAAGAACCCTGTCACATCAAATCATCCATTTTCTTACCCGCTTGTCAGGCCACTTGATCCGATACTTGCTGTTCTAATACTGCTATAATTATAATTATTCATTAGTTTATTTATACATATTATAATTATCATGGTCTTCTAATGGATGAAGTCCTGAGATCATATTTCAATTCTAACTCATATGAAAAAACATGTTATATTACTTTTATAACTATAACCACCATGGAAATGTCTTTTATTTAGAAATATTGACTAACAGTACAGTTATCTCACAAATTTCTATAAGTTGACTGAAAAGGATCATTTGGAGATAGAAATTTCCCCCAAGTTCATCTGACAGTTGTTAAAATAACCACGATGAATTTTGTATTCTTCTTTTCTTTCTTTTTTCTTTTTTTTTTTTTTTACATTTTTTCCATCTTTATTAACTTGGGTATTTCTTATTTACATTTCGATTGTTATTCCTTTTCCCGGTTTCCTGGCCAACATCCCCCAACCCCTCCCCCTCCCCTTCAATATAGGTGTTCCCCTCCCCATCCTCCCCCCATTTCTGCCTTCCCCCCAACAATCACGTTCACTGGGGGTTCAGTCTTAGCAGGACCAAGGGCTTCCCCTTCCACTGGTGCTCTTACTAGGATATTCATTGCTGCCTATGAGGTTGGAGACCAAGGTCAGTCCATGTATAGTCTTTGGGTAGTGGCTTAGCCCCTGGAAGCTCTGGTTCCTTGGCATTGTTGTTCATATGGGGTCTCAAGCCCCTTCAAGCTCTTTCAGTTCTCTCTCTGATTCCTTCACTGGGTCTCCCGTTCTCAGTTCAGTGGTTTGCTGCTGGCATTCGCCTATGTATTTGCTGTATTCTGGCTGTGTCTCTCAGGAGAGATATACAACTGGTTTCTGTTGGCCTGAACTTCTTTGCTTCATCCATATTATCTAATTTGGTGCCTGTATATGTATGTGCCCCATGTGCGGCAGTCTCTGAAGGGTTGCTCCTTCTGCCTCTGTTCTAAACTTTGCCTCCCTATTCCCTGCCAAGGGTATTTTTGTTCCCCTTTTAGAAAGGAGTGAAGCATTCCCATTTTGGTCATCCTTCTTGAGTTTCATGTGTTCTGTGCATCTAGGGTAATTCGAGCATTTGGGCTAATATCCAGTTATCATAGTGCATACCATGTGTGTTTTTCTGGGATTGGGTTACCTCACCCAGGATGATATTTTCCAGTTCCATCCATTTGCCTATGAATTTCATAAAGTCATTGTTTTTGATAGCTGAGTAATATTCCATTGTGTAGATGTACCACATTTTCTGTATCCATTCCTCTGTTGAAGGGCATCTGGGTTCTTTCTAGCTTTTGGCTATTATAAATAAGGCTGCTATGAACATAGTGGAGCACGTGTCTTTGTTTTATGTTGGGGCATCTTTTGGGTATATGCTCAAGAGAGGTATAGCTGGGTCCTCAGGTAGTTTAATGTCCAATTTTCTGAGAAACCTCCAGACTGATTTCCAGAATGGTTGTACCAGTCTGCAATCCCACCAAAAATGGAGGAGTGTTCCTCTTTCTCCACATCCTCGAGAGCATCCGTTGTTGCCTGAGTTCTTGATCTTAGCCATTCTGACTGGGGTGAGGTGGAATCTCAGGGTTGTTTTGATTTGCATTTCCCTTATGACTAAAGAAGTTGAACATTTCTTTAGGTGTTTCTCAGCCATTCGGCATTCCTCGGCTGTGAATTCTTTGTTTAGCTCTCATGTATTCTTATTTTCATTCAATTTTTGGAGAAAAGTGTCAGCAGAGCACAGCAACATAGAGACATTTATGGCATGTGCAGAATGTATATCTTGCTCGAGGGACCCATGTCTTAGGCAGTTGAGGATGGCTTCCTTTGTGTTGCTTTAATTTGCTTTATACTACCTAGATTCAGGAAAACAAACAAACAAACAAACAAACAAACAAATCTTGAACCTCAAAATATTCTTATGATAAAGAACATGGAGCAAAGAAAAGCAAATATTATTTACTTAGAGTGCCTCCTTAGAAAGTGAATGCCTAGGTTTTAAAATAAAATAAAATTCTCAGTTAATAACTCATTCACGGGAGGACTAGGGTAAGGAATGCCTGTAATCTTCAAAAGGCTGAAGGAGAGGGTTACAGCAGGCCAGCGAGGGATGCACAACTCCATGATAAGCATCATTAATATTAGGGAAATATAAACCAATTGAAAAGAGATTCCATCTGACATTCAGTATTATTATCATTTAAAAAAAGAGCAAAAAACCAAAATGTTGGCCACAACTTAGAACTATTGGAACTACTGTATACTATAATTCATTAACAATTAAAAATAGAATTGTCATACAAAAAAAAAAGAACAGAGCAAAGCAAAACCAAAACGAACAACAAACAAAACACTCAACCTAACCCTAACAAAACTAAACAATGAAGAATTTATACAATGTTGAAAAATGAGGTATCTGATTAATGCACAGGAGTGTCTATTAAAAACAGTCTTTCCTTGTTTCTCTTTGTTTAAAAATATATATCCAATTTTTCTGTCAAAATTTTCAGACTTCAGGAATGTGAAGATTCCAGCTTCTTTGCTGAATATTGTTTGTAGAATGGAGATCAGATTAATCCCACTAAATTTTTGATTACCAGAATTCTGTGGTAGGTAACTTTACCCTTCCCTACAAGGGGTGATGCTACCACTTGGGCTAATACATATTATGAAAATTATAGAAACAATTATATTCAGATGTAAATTATCTGCTCCTTAGTTTTAATGTAAATATGAAAATCATTTTAATCACAATATGTTCATAGAATTGTGAACTTACTATTAAAATTTAAATAGTATCTAAGTAATATTATATTAGCTTCAACAAGCATAAAATATTATATCACACAAAGATTCCAAGTAGTAGCTATTTATGTATCATTTTTAAAAATTAATTTTTGAGTTTAAGAATTATTTGATGTATAACCACAAATTTAATGTAAGTCTGTTTTTTTAAAAAAATCAATTTTCCACAGTTCACTTATAAACTATCAAATGATTAAGGAAGTTCTGACTTAAAGTGGCATCTGGCTTGATGAATTTCACATGTAATTTAAAATTTTCATCCAGTTCTAAATTAATTCTTCTGTATAAACTCTTAAATTAACATATAGTAATTGATATCTTATTGTTTTAGTTATTAAATTATGTATACCTATTTTTTATTTCATCACCATACGTTTACACACTAAGTATAAATGGTTGTAATAAATCTAAACTAAAAATTATAGAAGTCTTATTTTCCTTTTACTTTTAATGTTTTTCCTGTTAAACCCGTAGTAAATTATTACACTGAATACAGTACTACAAATTTGATGGCCATCCATTAATAACAGGAAATCCATTGGCTCATTAGATTGTCCATTTACTAAAGCTATGCAACTGACCCTTCAAATGGATGGCATGCACAGTGTCATTACAAGCACTTTAGAACTTTAGGCTTTATTAGGAATGATAATCTTAAAAAATATATGTGCATCTTGGTTTGGTAAGTACAAGATCTCTCAGGAAGTTCTAATCTATAATTTTTTAGGTAAAATGTGGATGTTCCTAAAACATTGAATGAATTTATTGCCAGAGCCAGAAAGGGTATTATACTAAAAAATATTAAAGTGAGTGAAAGGAAGAGAAGAAGAGGAATCCATAAAAAAGAATAGAAGTAGAAGGGATTTTCCTGAATGATTGGAAAATAAAAGAGAAAACTTAGCGCTCGCTCTCTCTCTCAATCTCTCTCTCTCTCTCTCTCTCTCTCTGTGTGTGTGTGTGTGTGTGTGTGTGTGTGTGTGTGGAGAGAGAAAGAGAGAGAGAGAGAGAGAGAGAGAGAGAGGGAGAGAGAGAGAGATAGGACCTTATTAAAAACAACTCAAATGAATCAGTAGCCTTCCTCTACACAAAAGAGAAACAAGCTGAGAAAGAAATTAGGGAAATGACACCCTTCATAATAGACCCAAACAATATAAAGTACCTCGGTGTGACTTTAACCAAGCAAGTAAAAGATCTGTACAATAAGAACTTCAAGACTCTGAAGAAAGAAATTGAAGGAGACCTCAGAAGATGGAAAGATATCCCATGCTCATGGATTGGCAGCATTAATATAGTAAAAATGGCCATTTTACCAAAAGCGATCTACAGATTAAATGCAATCCCCATCAAAATACCAATCCATTTCTTCAAAGAGTTAGACAGAACAATTTGCAAATTCATCTGGAATAACAAAAAACCCAGGATAGCTAAAACTATTCTCAACAATAAAAGGACTTCAGGGGGAATCACTATAACTGAACTCAAGCAATATTACAGAGCAATAGTGATAAAAACTGCATGGTATTGGTACAGAGACAGACAGATAGACCAATGGAACAGAATTGAAGACCCAGAAATGAACCCACACATCTATGGTCACTTGATCTTTGACAAAGGAGCTAAAGCCATCCAATGGAAAAAAGATAGCATTTCAACAAATGGTGCTGGTTCAACTAGAGGTCAGCATGTTGAGGAATGAAACTCAATCCATTATTGCCCTGTACAATGCTCAACTCTAAGTGGATCAAGGACCTCTACATCAAACCAGATACACTCAAACTTCAAAGAAGAAAAACTAATAGAAGAAACTAATAGAAGAAAAAATGGGGAAGAATCTCGAACACATAGGCAGTGGAGAAAAGTTCCTGAACAAAACACCAATGGCTTATGCTCTAAGATCAAGAATCAACAAATGAGACCTCATAAAACTGCAAAGCTTCTGTAAGGCAAAAGACACTGTCGTTAGGACAAAACGGCAACCAACAGATTGGGAAAAGACCATTACCAATCCTACAACAGATAGAGGCCTTATATCCAAAATATACAAAGAACTCAAGAAGTTAGACCGCAGGGAGACAAATAACCCTATTAAAAAATGGAGTTCAGAGCTAAACAAAGAATTCACAGCTGAGGAATGCCGAATGGCTGAGAAACACCTAAAGAAATGTTCAACATCTTTAGTCATAAGGGAAATGCAAATCAAAACAACCCTGAGATTTCACCTCACACCAGTGAGAATGGCTAAGATCAAAAACTCAGGTGACAGCAGATGCTTGCAAGGATGTGGAGAAAGAGGAATACTCCTCCATTGTTGGTGGGATTGCAGACTGGTAAAACCATTCTGGAAATCAGTCTGGAGGTTCCTCAGAAAATTGGACATTGAACTACCTGAGGATCCAGCTATACCTCTCTTGGGAATATACCCACAAGATGCCCCAACATATAAAAAAGACACATGCTCCACTATGTTCATAGCAGCCTTATTTATAATAGCCAAAAGCTGGAAAGAACCCAGATGCTCTTCAACAGAGGAATGGATACAGAAAATGTGGTACATCTACACAATGGAATATTACTCAGCTATCAAAAACAATGACTTTATGAAATTCATAGACAAATGGTTGGAACTGGAAAATATCATCCTGAGTGAGCTAACCCAATCACAGAAAGACATACATGGTATGCACTCATTGATAAGTGGCTATTAGCCCAAATGCTTGAATTACCCTAGATGCCTAGAACAAATGAAACTCAAGATGGATGATCAAAATGTGAATGCTTCACTCCTTCTTTAAAAGGGGGAACAAGAATACCTTTGGCAGGGAATAGAGAGGTAAAGATTAAAACAGAGACAGAAGGAACACCCATTCAGAGCCTGCCCCACATGTGGCCCATACATATACAGCCACCCAATTAGACAAGATGGATGAAGCAAAGAAGTGGAGGCCAACAGGAGCCGGATGTAGATCTCTCCTGAGAGACACAGCCAGAATACAGCAAATACAGAGGCGAATGCCAGCAGCAACCCACTGAACTGAGAATAGGACCCCCATTGAAGGAATCAGAGAAATAACTGGAAGAGCTTGAAGGGGCTCGAGACCCCTTATGAACAACAATGCCAAGCAACCAGAGCTTCCAGTGACTAAGCCACTACCTAAAGACTATACATGGACTGACCCTGGACTCTGACCTCATAGGTAGCAATGAATATCCTAGTAAGATCACCAGTGGAAGGGGAAGCCCTTGGTCCTGCTAAGACTGAACCCCCAGTGAACGTGATTGTTGTGGGGAGGGCGGCAATGGGGGGAGGGTGGGGAGGGGAACACTCATAAAGAAGGGGAGGGGGAGGGATTAGGGGGATGTTTGCCAGGAAACCGGGAAAGGGAATAACATTCGAAATGTAAATAAGAAATACTCACGTTAATAAAAACAATTTTAAAAAAAAGGGTGCTCCCATGACCCAAGAGCCCCCAGTGGAAACTGAGCTGGAGGATGATGTACACAACAAAAGAGACCAAGGGTAGCACCACTGGATTGAGACAATGTTGTCTAGCAAGCAAGAGGATAAGTTTGGAATGAGGAAGAAGGCCCAACATGAAAATATGGTGCAGACACAAGATTGCCCTAAATAAAAGTAAACACAGAATCATTTCCCCACCAGAGGAAAACAATAGCAGTTAAATCACTCTAAAATACCCTGTGAACTTTAGTACTAACATAGGCTCTTGGTCTACAGTATTTAGGCAAATAGTAGCAGCCTCATGGAACTTCCTAACTGACAGAACCATGCTCGTGACGCCATGGTTGTGAGCAGTCACAGCCTCACAGAGCTAACAATCTGATGCAATCAATGGCCAACCACACTGATGGAGAAACAGGTACAGTCTCACGTCGCCCACAGAGTCATAGAATAAACAGCTAGTAATAAACTCATCATCAAATAAACTTCGTCTAACTTTTTGTAGGGGAAAAAACCCAGAAATATGTAATTTTGACACACATGCTACACTCCGGGAAGATAGCAAGAACAGACACGTGATAGAAGAAATAGAACAGGGGTTCTCAACTTGTGCGCCATGAACCCTTTGTGGGGGCTTCAAATGCTCCTTTCCCAGGGGTTGCCTAAAACTCTCAGGAAATTTATTTACATTACAGTTAGTAACCATAGCAAAATTACAGTTATGAAGTAGCAGCGAGCGTCATTACATAGTTGCAGTTTACCACACCCAGAGGAACTGTATTAAAGAGCCACAGCAGTGAGGAAGGTTGAGAACCACTAGTGTAGAAGAAAGCCCTTACATAGGAAGGAAGTTACAGTGTTTGACAAATTAGACAATGACCCATGTGGCCATTGATTTGCTGAGGACAGACAAAGCCAAGTAATTAGAAATAGAAAGTTAAGTAGGAGTCATAGGTAGTGAGAACGCCACATGAGTCATTTCATTGTGATTATGTCGTGCAGATTGTGGTCTGGAGAAAGAATGCACAGTATGGTTTTGGTGATGATGTCGAGGACTATAGAAGATGCAGGATGCTCCAAATAAAGATACTATCAGCAAGATGGTATAGTTAACGATGAAGAGTAGAACTTTTCTATGTTTGGAGAGTGAATTGATCATAATACTAACAGAAAATGTATGCAAAACAGGGAAATGAGAATGATGAGTGGTCCTTGGGATGGGGAAACATTTGTTGTTGTTATTCTATCTTATAAAAGATAATTAATGCTAAAAATAAAAATAAAAAAGTTAAATACAGTATTTTAATGAACTATTTGGAAATTTCATATAGGTACACTATGGATTTTAACTGAATTCATCACAACTCCTCCCAATCTACTCCCTAACTCTTCCCAACTCATTGTCCTTTAAAAAAACTGATTTGGTTAATGTGCTGCCCATATATTAATGAATATGGAGTCCTCTGCTGTAGTGTTGTTACCATAACATGGCTATGGTCTTAAGAGAAACTGATTCTCCTTCCCCTAGAACAACCAGTAGTTCAGCTGGGGTGGGTGTTCATGAGCCACTTCTAGGGCATCTTTTCATATTTTACAATTCTTAATCAGTTTATAATTCCTGTGTGGTTTTAAAAATGAAATGACATAACTAATTGCAAGAGCTGGTGAGGTACAATATGAGATAAAATATTTTATTTAGTTGGTTGTGTCTATTTCCAAAAGAATAGGGTATTCAGGATCACTTGTTTCTAAGCTTATTCTCCAGGAGAATAAGAATGCCCAGGTCCCATTTTTAGTGTCAGGGAGCTTCCTATGACCATTGTGATTCTGGTTCCACCACAGATCACTAATTTGCATTCTGCTCACTCTATATACCATTTGCTAATGATCAGACTTTGTTAAATTTAAGACTATATTAGCCTCATAAAATAATTGTGAATCTGTTATTTACTGTCATGTTTAATTATGAAGACGATTTCATTAAAATTAGCATAATTATAGAATTACAAATAGAATTTGCACTATTGAATTTATTTATTGCCTATGCAGCTTAAGCACATCTATATAATACTACTTTTTGGTTTTAAAGGAAAGAAAATAGCTATGAGTTTATATAAATGTGAATTGACATATGAACACCTTGCCACAATATAAATTGTGAGGGTTTTAAGTACACATCAGAGATTTAAACTTTTATTATTGATAAAACAAACAAAAAACCATTAATGTCAGTCACAATTAAGGAAAAGGGGTATATGAGAGTTTTGCACACACACACACACACACACACACACACACACATGCTGCAAGCATGCCTGGTACCTACTGAAGAGAGTGCCAGATACCCTGGAACTGGATTACAGACACTTGTGAGACACCATGCAAGCTGCTCTGCCAGAGGAGCAAGTGCTCTTAACTGGTTACCGTCTTCCCAGGCATTATATATAAATTTTGTGAATCTTGTGGGTGATGAGTCCTATATGATGATGCCTGCCTAACATTCACAGGATTTTGTGTTCAATTACCAATACCATAAAAAGTAGATGTAAAAGAAACTTTTATTGACCTGATGTAATTTTCATATCAGAGACTTAATATAGCTTAGTAAACTTACCCTTTCTAGCTCTTTCTAAAATCTGTCTGTCTGGTTCAATTCAGCTGTACTGGGCAAAACTCCTCTCCAAGCTGATTAATTTAAACTGGTTTCTCTTGGTTTCTGACTGAATTGCTCTGCTTGGCTTCTAACTAACTCTGGCAATCTGTTCTAAACTTCTGGCTTCTTTCTCATTTGCTGACTTTTTCTGTCTTTATCTGTGACCTGTCTCACTCAATAAAAATCACAGTAAAAAACTCTCTCTCCTCTCTCTCTCTCTCTCTCTCTCTCTCTCTCTCTCTCTCTCTCTCTCTCTCTCTCTCTCTCTCTCTCTTTCTGCACGAAGTGAATTCAACTCAACTCAACTGTCAGCACTCCCAACTGACTGAACTGCACTGCCCTGAACTGAAACCAACTGTTAGGCTTTAAGGTTTGTACTAAGGTTTTGTCTGGATTCCAGCTAGAGCATACTGTAATCCAGGATGGTTCTGCATTCCTGAAGGATCAAGTAGCCCTATAGGAACTTTGGATGTGATCCCTTGCCAGAGCAGCCATGTTGTTCGATTAAAATTCCTCTACAAATAGATATGTTTTTTCTTTTTTTCTTGGATATTTTTGTATTTATATTTGAAATGTTTCCCCTTTGCCCCCTCTCCCATCCTCCTCCCCCTCCTCCTATTTCTATGAAGGTTCTTCCATTCCCATCCACCTACTTCCATCTCAACACCTTGGCGTTCCCCTACACTGGGGAAACAAGCCTTCAGAGGACCAAGGGCTTCTCCTCCTATGGATGCCAGATACCAACCCTCTGCTACATATGCAGCTGAAGCCATGGGTTCCTCCATGTATACTTTTTGGTTGGTGGTTTAGTACCCAGGAGCCCTGGGGTGTCTGGTTGGTTCATGTTGTTGTTCTTCCTATGGAGTTGCAAAGCCCTTCAGCTCCTTCAGTCTTTCCCCTAACTCCTCCATTGGTGTCCCCATGCTCAGTTCAATAAGTAGTTGTAAGCATCCTCATCTGTGTCAGTAAGGCTCCGGGGAGCCTCTCAGGAGACATCCATGTCAGGCTCCTGTCAGCAAGAACTTCTTAGCATCAGTAATAGTGACTGGGTTGGTGTCTGCATATGGAAAGGATCCCCAGGTGGCAGTCTCTGGATGACCTTTCCTTCAGTCCCTGCTCCACTCTGTCCCTGTATTTCCTCCAGTGAGTATGAAATTCTACCTCACTCTAGTCTGAATGGCTAAGATCAAAAACTTAGGTGACAACAAATGCTGTCAAGGATGTAGAGAAAGGGGAAAACTCCTCCATTGTTGGTGGTATTGCAAGCTAGTGCAACCACTCTGGAATTCAATCTGGTGATTCCTCAGAAAATTAGACATAGTACTACCTGAGGACCCAGCTATATCACTCCTGGGCATACACCCAAAAGAAGTTCCAACATATAACAAAGACATGTGGTCCAGTATGTTCATAGAAGCCTTATTTATAATAGCCAGAAGCTGGAAAGAACCCAGATGCCCTTCAACAGAGGAATGGATACAGACAATGTGGTACATCTACACAATGAAGTACTACTCAACTATTAAAACAATGACTTTATGAAATTCTTAGGCAAATGGATGGAACTAGAAAATATCCTGAGTGAGGTAACCCAGTCACAAAAGAACACACATGGTATGTACTCATTGATATATAGATATTAGCCCAAAAGTTTGGAATAACCAAGAAACAATTAGTAGAATATATGAAGCCCAAGAAGAAGGAAGACCAAGATGTGAATAGATATATTTTAATTTTGACAGTTGGGCAAAAGAGGCCAGGAGATCAGGAGTTTTGGCTACACAGTGAGTTTAAATCTAGCTTGAGGTGCAAGACCCTATCTTAAGCAACATCAAAGTATTTTTTTTAAAAACAGGTAGTTGATCTCTTTAAAACCCTGTTGTTATTATTCAGGAAAAGAAATTAATATGTTTTTTAAAAAAATTAATTGCTGACGCTAGGGAGATAGCTTGCTTGGCCATTAAAGCACTTGCCACTTTTGCAGAGGTCCCAGGTTTGATTGCCAGTATCTACCTACACCAGGCAGCACTCAACTACCTATAACTCTAATTTCAGGGTATTCAATGCCTACTTCTGTACTGTGCACTTAAAGTACATATTGAACTATACACATAGGCAGTCATGCATGAGTATGTGCTGTGTACAAATGCACATGTACACACACATTAATTATTTACTCTTAAAAAAGCAACATGTAAACACAGGAAAATTAATCCAGCCATAATCATATTGGTTACTTTCCTCTTTGGCTAAATCCAACATTCTGTGTTTATTATTTTATGAAGAAATCTTATCACTTGTGTCTCCTGACTAAATCTTGGAAAAATTTCCAAATTCTTTCTATATTTTGAAATTATAGTAATATATTTTCAACTTCAAACAACAGGAACTAACAAGAAGGGGCAGAGACAGTATTCAAATTAAGAAATCAGAAATGAAAAGGGAGATGTAATAATAGAAACTGAGGAAATTGAAAAAAATTTCAGATCCTAGTACAAAAGCCTATACTCAACAAAATTGGAAAATCTGGATGAAAGGGACAAATTTTATGTCAGATACCAGGTACCAACGTTAAATCAGAATCAGATAAACCAAATAAACAGTCTCAT
This sequence comes from Rattus norvegicus, assembly GCF_021556685.1. NCBI lineage: Eukaryota > Metazoa > Chordata > Mammalia > Rodentia > Muridae > Rattus > Rattus norvegicus. Next base: position 74,053,230 of record NC_141539.1, on the reverse strand, counting down.
AACCCCTAAAGAAATAGAAGCAGTTATTAAAAATTTCCCAACCAAAAAAAAAAAAAAAAGCTGAGTACCAGACGGGTTTAGTGCAAAATTCTATCAGACCTTCAAAAAAAGACCTAATACCAATACTCTTCAAAGTATTCCACAAAATATAAACAGAAGGAACACTACCCAATTTGTTCAATGGAACCATAATTCCTCTTTTTTTATTTTTATTTTTTTTATTTTTTTATTTTTTTAATTATTCTTTTTTTATTAACTTGAGTATTTCTTTTTTTTTATTAACTTGAGTATTTCTTATATACATTTCGAGTGTTATTCCCTTTCCCGGTTATAATTCCTCTTATAAGTAAACCGCACAAAGACCCAACAAAGAAAGAGAACTCCAGACCAATTTGTTATGAATATTGAAGCAAAAATACTAATTAAGAATTTTCACAAACCGAATCCAAGAAAACATCAAAATGACCATCATGATCAAGTAAGCTTCATCCCAGGGATACAGGGATGGTTCAGTATACGGAAATCTATCAATGTAATCTACTATATTAACAAACTCAAAGAAAAAAACATATGATTATCTCATTAGATGCTGTGAAATCATTTGACAAAATTCAACACCCTTTTATGGTACATGTGTTGGAAAGATCAGGAATTTAAGACCCATACCTAAACATAGTAAAAGCAATAGCTGCATCAAACCAAATGGAGAGAAACTTGAAGCAATCCCAATTAAATCAGGGACTAGACAAGGCTGCCCACTCCCTACCTATTCAATATAGTACTCGAAGTCCTAGCCAGAGCAATCAGACAACAAATGGAGGTCAAAGGGATACAAATTGGAAAGGAAGAAGTCAAAATATCACTATTTGCAGATGATATGATTCTATACTTAAGTGACCGAAAAGTTCCACCTGAGAACTAATAAGACAAATAAACAACTTTAGCAAATTGACTGGGTATAAAATTAACTCAAACTAATCAGTAGCCTTCCTGTACTCAAAGGATAAATAGGCTGAGAAAGAAATGCGGGAAATGACACCCTTCACAATAGTCCCAAATAATACAAAATATCTTGGTGTGATTCTAACCAAGCAAATGAAAGATCTATATGACAAGAACTTCAAGTCTCTGAAGAAAAAAAATTAAAGAAAAGCTCAGAAAATGGCAAGATCTCCCATGCTCATGAACTGGCAAGATTAATATAGTAAAAATGGCCATCTTGACAAAAGCAATTCACAGATTCATTGCAATCCCTGTTAAAATTCCAACTCAATTCTTCATAGAGTTGGAAATAGCAATTTGTAAAATTCCAGGGTAATGAAAACTGTCTTCAACAATAAAAGAACTCCTGGGAAAATCACCATCCCTGACCTCAAGCTATATTATAGAGCAATAGCGATTAAAAAAAAAAAACAGATACAGTAGGTAGATCAATAGAATAGAATAGAAGACCTAGAAATGAACCCACACACCTATGGTCACTTGATCTTTGACAAAAGAGCTAAAACTATCCATGGAAAAAAGACAGCATTTTCAACAAATGGTTCTGGTTGAACTGGCAGTCAGCATGTAGAAAAATGCAAATAAACCTATTCTTAATTTCTTGTACAAAGCTCAAGTCCAAGTGGATCAAGGACCTCCACATAAAACCAGATACACTAATAGATGATAAACTAATAGAAGAGAAAGAAGGGAAGATCCTTGAACACATGGGCACAGGGGAAAATTTCCTGAACAGACTGCCATGGCTTATGCTGTAAGATCAACAATAGACAAATAGGACCTCATATAATTGAAAAGCATCTGTAATGCAAAGGACACTGTCATTAGGACAAAACAACAACAAACAGATTGGGAAAAGATCTTTACCAATCCTACATTTGATAGAGGGCTAATACTCAACATGTATAAAGAACTTAAGAGGTTAGATTCCAGGGAATAAAATAGTCCTATTATAAAATGGGATACAGAGCTAAACAAATAATTTTCAATGAGGAATATCAAATGGTCTTGAAGCAACAAGAGAAATGTTCAACATCTTTAGTCATCAGGGAAATATAAATCAAAACAACACTGAGATTCCACCCATGGAGACATCCATATCAGGCTCCTGTCAGCAAGCCCGTCTTAGCTTCAGCAAGGGTGACTGGTTTGGTGTCTACATATAGGATGGATCCCTGGTTGGGCAGTCTCTGGGTGGCCTTTCCTTCAGTCCCTGTTACACTCTTTGTCCCTGTATTTTTTCCCGTGTGTATGAGATCAGAATGGCTAAGACCATAAACTCAGGTGACAGCAAATGCTGGTGAGGATGAAGAGAAAAAGGAACACTCCTCCATTGTTGGTGGGATTGCAAGCTGATACCACCACTCTGGAAGTCCATCTAGTGATTCCTCAGAAAATTGGACATAGTGCCACCGGAGGACCCAGATACATCACTCCTGGGCATATACCCAAAAGATGACCCAACATATAACAGAGACACATGCTCCACTATGTTCATAGCAGCCTTATTTATGATAGCCAGAAGCTGGAAAGAACCCAGATGTCTTTCAACAAAGGAATAGATACAGAAAATATGGTACATCTACACAATGGAGTATTACTCAGCTATTAAAAACAATGACTACATGAAATTTTTAAGCAAGTGCATGGAACTGGAAAATATCATCCTGAGCAAGGTAACCCAATCACAAAAGAACACACATGGTATGCACTCCCTGGGCATGCCCAAGACACAATTTATAGACCACATGAAGCTCAAGAAGAAGAAGGAAGACCAAAGTGTGGATGCTTCAGGCCTTCTGAGAAGGGGGAACAAAATATGTACAGGATGAAACACAGAGACAAAATGTGGAGCAGAGACTGAAGGAAAGGCCATCCAGATACTGCTTCACTGGTGGATCCATCCCATATACAGTCACCAAACCCAAACACTAGTGATGCCAAGAAGTTCTTACTGACAGGAGCCTGATATAGCTGTCTCCTGAGAGGCTCCTCCAGAGCCTAACAAATACAGAGGCAGATGCTCACAGCCAACCATTGGCCTGGGAATGTGGTCCCCAATGGAGGAGTTAGAGAAAGGACTGAAGGAGCCGAAGGGGTTTGCAACCCCATAGGAAAAACAACATCAACCAACCAGACCCCCCCTGACTTCTCAGAGTCTAAACCACCAATAAGAGTACACATGGAGGGACAGATGGCTCCAGTTGCATATATAGCAGAAGATGGCCTTGTTGGGTTCATCATGGGAGGAGAAGCCCTTGGTCCTGTGAAGGCTGGATTCCCCATTGTAGGTGAATGCCAGGGCAGGGAGGAGTGAGTGGGTGGGTGGGTAGTGCTCACCCTTATGGATGCAGGGGCGGGAGGATGTGACTAGGAAAGGTAATTTGAAATGTAAATAAAATATCCAATAAAAGAAAAAAAACTTCAAACAAGAGGAAGTTTTAGTTTTACATTTTAAGAAAGAGCTATTATAACTTCTTTGAATGTCATTGCCAACATCTTACTTCTGAATGCACATTTGTTTAAGTCCTTTTAGAAAGTTGTATGTTGAAATCCACTCTTTGAATTTTGGGCAGGTCCTTTAACTGTTTTATTTTAAAGTGCACATTTACTTCAGTTACTTCTATGAACTCCAAAATTATAGCAGAAGTTATGTCATCCAAACTGTGATGGAATGACTGTTGCAAACTCCTTATATTTGTTGTCTTTAATGATCATTTTGAGAACTATGTCTCCTTAGCTAAGGAAGTTCTTGAGGAAAGGCTGCAAACCATGTACTTCCACATCTCTGGCCAACAGTCTCTTCACCTATACTAAAGCAGAGCAAGAGCAAGGTACAGGAAGAACTCCTTGGCTTTTCTGTGATTGATCTGCCCAAGAGAGTATGATGTCACCCATTTTCATGCCTTGTTTTAGGATGATGTACACCTTATAATAAGGAAGTTAAAATTTACCAGGCAAGATAAAGTCGGCCATTCCCCCCTGCTGAAATTGATACAGTATGATACATAAGAATTATCCCTAGAAAAATAAGGCCACAATAAATAGAGAAAAGGCAGTTGCATTCTTGGATATTGTCACAAGAGGGCATTTATGGATTAACTCATTGCATTTTTTTCTGTATTTGAGAACACTAGAAAACATTTCTAACTTGTACAATCTAAGAATAATTAAGGAAAAATTATGAGAGGGAAGTCTCTAAATTTTATAACAGAATTTATATCAATTCTGCTTTAGGAAATTGGCTTAGTTTTCAGAAGTTTCTGTCAAAGGAAAAGTTGTACATATTTATAGATTTTAGATGTCAGCAGCTCAATATCCCTAAATACTGAGACCCTAAAAATAGTGTTATCTAAATTATCCACCCACAATTTATTTCTTGCATTCACTTATGTTCTATTATACAACAGATATATAAAATATATCATATCAAAACTAGTAAAAGCTAATTGTGTACTAAAACACAGTTTTATCTTTGTGTTGAAAAAACAAGCTAATTAATATTCCTAAGTATTTTGAAAGCAGGTGCCATTTAGACAACACAGGCACACGCATCATAGCAAGTAATGAAAGGCTCTGGCATATTAGGAAGGAGGGAAAGTAAATTGGTAGGGAGAGAAAATGATTTGGCACACAAGGAAGAAAATAGAAGCCATTACCTAACAGATTTTACTTGAGGCCTGTAACCTGAATTTCCTGACACAGTCATCTTCACCAGACCAGTCCTCACATGGCTTTGGGTCTACAGTACACAGTGAACATGGTAAATGAATACAGAATAGCATCTCATATCAAAGGTAAATTTAAAGATGTCAGGAGAAGAAAGAATTTTCAGAGATTGTTAATTACATAACTTTCTTGTTCCAATGATTGCTGTTAAATTTTCAGATACCATGGGTAACTTTGTCTGGTAACCTAAGGTTTTCAAATAACCATAGAGCTGGTACCAGGTAAACAAAGCATTGGGAGGTCAAGGCAGTACTTTCATCTGCAAGAACAAAGCAGGTGAGGATGTAAGACCAGCTATATCCAGTGACTCCTGGAATCCATCCAGTCTAACAGAATGAGACCCTACACATAAGGAGGGACCCCCATACCCAACTTATCTAATATTTTGCAAAGTTCTCTTCTTAATTGATCTAATAACCAGAAGCGAGCTATCAGAATGTTTAGTAAACATTAGGTGACCATTTTATATAATTTCAATCAAAAGTATAGAAATGAAGCATTTTAGATAAACTGTCATCTTATTAGGGAAAAGCACCCAGTTTCCTTCAGGCATTTCAGTACAATCAAAGCACACTTCAGATTTGTTCTCGTACTTAATAGGGAAGCCTCACCTTCCACAAACCATTGCTCTCATGCAATGCCACAGAAGACAGAGAGGGAAGAGGAGCTGTCAAAGCTGTTCAGTTAAAAAATCCTGGATCCAGAGATCAACTCCAACACATCCTAAAAAATAATTGGTTTTCTCATCTATAAAATTAGAATGATGTTATTTGCATCAGTGAACTATTCTAGGTAGCAAATTTTAGCATGTGTAATTTTCCTGATGAGTAAAAGGTAGTCCCTACACTTCAGAGTTTATATTGGAAGGACCTCAGGCTTTAACATCTGGGTTGAAAATTTTTAAGACCATGGTGGTGACAGAGATGATCACAAAGTACAACACATGCCTTTTGCATTTTCATACATACTTGCAATCAGTTTGAGCATGAGGGCACTTCTGACTAATTAGAGGTGGTGGGAGTGATAGATGTCATTTTCAGGCCCAGACAATTAAAAGCGACAAGCTATCCTCATCAGTGCCACCTCCTACCACGCTGCTCTTCAAACCTGGTACTGAGACAGTGGCACCTCATTATAGCAAGACCTTCCTCAACTGAATCATCTCCAGGCACCATAATGCATTAGAATCTGAGCAGATCAGTATTTGATCCATGTAAAACCTAAAACATGGGTAGTTCCTGATCACCGAATGGTAGGTGTTAAATTCTTTCTACAGCATAATGTAGTTTAGCTAACAAGGATTATAATTTTTACCAAAAAACTGTATTTCATGAATAAGAAAACTATAATCTAGAGAAATAAGTTTATGTAAAAAGAAAGACTAGAATGCTAACAATGAAAAGAAAATGGCAGTACAGGCTCTTCCCAAAGCTTGATCTCTTGTAAATTGCAGGCTATATTCTTATCACCTTCTCTATAAATATGCCTGATATATATTTCTAATATATTTTAAATTTTTTCCAGATATTTCTTGAGTCATCTTTGTCTTATTATTTTTCAGATGTCTTTAATGTACCCAAGTTCTAAATTGAGATAATCAGTTACTGCATTCTACAAAAGATTGTTTTATGCCACTTTCCCCAAATGGAAATTTTACTGTGTTAATGTATGTACTGGTTGGAATTTCTGGTTACATTTTGCTTTTCAGCCTTTTTCTACTGCATGAGAATGTTGACACTAACATTCATCGTAGATTTTTCAGTTCATATACATATTGACTTAGTCTTTGACACTTTGTGTTTCATTATCTAACAGTACAAAGATTCCAAACAATGTTCTAAATATTTGATGGACATGAAATGAGCTTTAAGAATAAAGAAAAAAAATGACTGTAGGACACATTATTCAAGGACAATTACTTAAGAGAAGTCAATGGGAGAATGAGGAGGAACCTTCACATAAGGGAAAGAACAGTCAATAAAATACATTCTCAGGAGTAACAGGAAAGAACTAATTTCAAGACATTGAAGATAAGGAAACACTACATGAGCAGTGAAGAAATGGAGCAGAGGAAAAGTGATCTTTGGTGGGTTTTGAGAATGATTCCTTTTCTGAGATGTAATATTTTATTCATTCTTTCACAATGTTATATATGCATACACTAGATTGTAATCATGTCCATCCTCTGTTTCTTCCACTAATTCCTCCCAGATGCACCCCATCCTCTCTTACTTTCGATGCACCTTCTGCCCATTTCCTATATAATCTGCTGAGTCCAGTGCCACACAAGGATTCCTAAAGGCTTTTCTCTTTGCAATATGAGGCATATTACTAGGCCCATCAGGAACACTGTGTTATTGTAAAAGTCACAAAAAGCAGTATTAGGCATCCGAACCTCCAAGAGGAATATGGTGGATTGAACCCTTCCAAGTTACTTTAAGTCATAAGCCAGAGGCCAAGCAACTCCTTCATCCAAATGAAGTGTTCTATTATTCAAAACCACTCCTATCCTCCTTCCCCTCTTTCCTCGTCTCTCCTTGTCCTCCCACTCCCCTTTATTCTCTTTCCCTTTCATACTTTCCTTTCTCCTCTTTGGTCAGCATGAGACCTAGTGCTTATCAACACATAGGAACCTAACCTCAAAAGAGACGAGGAGGTATCAAGTTCTGTATTCAGTTATCTATACTGTGCATATTCTGGTTTCGTCACCACATTAAGCACTTCTTAAACTAAATAACTTAGAAAAAATGGTTGTGGTGTTTGTTTGTTTGTTTGTTGCTGAATTTTGGTCATAGCACTACTTGAATCACACAGGGAGTCAACAGAGATCAACAATACACTAGTACTAAATTATCTTAGGCAAAAGAAAATAAAGAGTCATGAACATATATCTAATTAAAATTGGCATTTGGAGATGGCTCCCTCAGAGTATTTATGTTAAACATGAGATCTGATATGACGAGCCAGAATTCAAGGACTTGATATTATTTATATATTTTCTATACCCAAGTTATAAAGATAAAAATGACTACTGCTGTTATTATTGTTATTGTTATTATTCAGGGCAGAATCTTGGCCTGAACTCTTTAGAGTGACCTCCTGATTCAGCTTTCACAGCTTAAGTGATGGAATTATAGGTGTACAACCACGACCACACCCCTTAGATTCGGTGATTGGTAACTGGGAAGATCCTGGGGCTTCTAGAATGCTAGGCAAGCGCACTTGAGCACTGAGCTAGAAGTGTATATTATACTGCTCTGATCAATAAGCACGAATACTGCTCAAGTATAGTAGCTAGAATAGTAAATATGTAGTATTAGCTTTCCAGCTTTAACTTGAATTTACATTTTGATCATATTATTGTAAGTGATAAATTATAAAAGAAGGCTAAATTAAAAAGATATATCACCTCCCTGCCAGTGAAATTACTTTCCTATGGTATGTCTCCTTGCCAGAAATCACTAAATAAAAAGATTTCAAGAATTAAAAAAAAGATATACCACATGAAATATAAATAATTCAATACTATCAGTCTAAATTCTCAGTTGTATCCTAAACATTAAACCAGAACTTTCGGAGGTGGGTCTCAGAAAAATATTAAATAAGTCACTCATCTGGTTTTGAAGCTTGTAGAATATTGATAACTACAGCCTGAGTGCCAGAACTAATAAATATTTGATTTCTGGATAAGGTACTCTGACACTGGATGCTTCACAGGCTCTCCACGCAGTTTTAATGTGTCTACTGTATAATGTGTAGCTGAGAAGTCTTGCAGTGAATCACACAGAAGACTTCCGGAAAGATACTTGATGAGAGTAGTGGAGAGATTGCATGTATGGCTCAAGGGTAGCTCCATGCACCCTCCATGGCTCCTTCCTATGTAATAACTGAATCAGTGCTCTCCTTTCATATCCTGACACACACAAACCACTTCCTTCTTTCTGCTCAGCATATGCATGTCCCATATCAATGACTGTTTGGTGACTGAGTGAATCATTGTACACGTTAGACCTCGACAAGATTGTTCTTATAGCATGTACAAGAAGCGATGCGGAGATGTGGGATCCATCCTTTATTTTACACAGATATTTGTTCTAATTTAATTCAGATGGCATATAAGCTATAACTCTAAATTTTAACTAATCTACTCTAAAAATCACTTCTCTAATTTAGTAATTTATTATTAGTAACCAATTGCTCGAGGGGCATCTCACAATTAATCAAGGTTCATTATAATATTTGGCTATTTCAAGGTTGAGAAGAACAAATTTGCATTTATGTAAAGTGGTCAGGATTTTGAATCCAGCTTGGAATGGTTTATCTTAAGGATACAGTAAAGAGCACAGAAGCTCGATTAACTTCATGGAGTCACAGTATATCTTCATCTATCTACCAGAACATTGGTCAGTTGCTGTCAGAGTGATCATGCTTGTGGCCTTATTGTCCTGGTGAAGAAGCCAAGGCCAACAGAGTCACCCCTGATGTCCTCTGTTTTCCTGAGTCTTAGTCATGACTCAATCATTGCTACAGGAAAATGAGATCAAATACTGCCTTTTCCTATGGGAGTCACTTTCTGCAGTTTGTATGCCTTTGTAGGGTACTCACATCTTATTCTCTGTATGGAGATATTATAGCTTATTTTATTTCTTACTTTATAGAATCCTACATAAAATTACCAAGGAAGTCTGTTGAGTTACTAAAGGACAGTTCTTTTCAGCTTATTCAAGGGGTTCAAATGCTGTGCTCTTGCTAAAATCTAAGCCCTCTGAGGACAGGCAGGACTCTGAGTACTTCATTGGCTGAGCTTTCTTTGCCCTGGAGCAGTAGCGCAGCACTGTTAATAGTGTAGAAACTTGATATTACAATCTGATATTCTGATTAAATTACAGCGGTAATTTCTTCTAAATATAGTTATTCCTAAATCAACACTATCCACACCTTGATGGCATCCCTGTATGAAAGCACTGTCAGCTACCATGTGGAGATTTTGTTAAAGAAGTGATTCTTAATTACATGATGAGCCATGAGGTAAACACAGTGTTCTGATAAACACTACAGTACAGGTCAGTGCTATGCACACAACAAAGCTTTAAGGGAGGGATCACATTCTCAGAGAAATCTTGAGGGAAGAGTGTGGAGTTGGTCAAAATAATAAAGATTAAAATACTAAAACAAAAATCTTAATTATAGTCCCAACTGTGGTAATGTGTATCCACACTTAGAGAATGTACACTAGAAAAAGAGAAAATGGATACTATTAACATATACGATAATGCCAGAGTTATTTGAAAAGATTTAAAAACACATCAGTAACATTTGAACAGAATAATAAAGGGAAGACATTCGCAATGCTATAAATATGACACTAGAAAAACGACAATTAAAATATACTTTACATGTGTATTGCATCTAATTACCACTATCTCCTAAATTCTCTCTCTCTCTCTCTCTCTCCTCCCTCCCTCCTTCCCTTCTTCCTCTTTTTCTCCCTCTCTCTTTTCTTTCCTTCCTTCCTTCTTTCCTTTCACCCCTAGCTTTGAAACCAGCATGTAGCCAAGTCTTGAATTGAACTCCTGGTCCTTCTGGCTTTTTCACAAGTGCTGGAATATCAGGTGAGTACCACCAAGCCCTGAATGCCTGTTTGTACTATTTATGAACATAGGAAAAGATGAAAGCCTCCCTAACTTATTTCATAAAAATTTAAATATTTTGATCATTAAAATCTCAACGATATACATCTTAAACAAAACTGTAAATAGGTAATATTACTTGTGCAGAACTATCGATATAGTGATGGGTTATAAAATATATACACAATGATAAAATGTATTTTATTCTGGGAATTGAAAGACTGTTTCTCCTAGAAATAGAGTATCAGGGTGGCCACAGTGGTTCTTAGGCTCTGGAACTGTAGCTGGCAATGGTCTTTATTATAGCACTCAAAGCTGCAGCCTCTGTAACCAGCTCCCTCCTTTCAAAGTTGAGGATAATGATATGGCATAGCTCAGTGAGTTCATAAATATGAAGTGTTTAATTATGCCTGGCACACAGTGAGAAAACCACAGCATCAGCTATTATTATCTGCAAACTCATGGCCCAAACCCAGGATTATATAAAAATGAACTTCATGGCACCTGAAAAAAATCAGCAATTCCTTATAAACTGGGATGAATTTTGTTGTGTTATGATTCTAACAGAATGAAATCCTAAATTTTGTCTATGCACAAACTGGATAAATAAACATACCTCAAATTTGAAGTTAAAATATTTATCACAACATTGCATGCTGAAATCACTCAAGCTTGAAGTACCTATTCCTAAGTTTGTCTCAGGCTACGATACTCACCAATGTCGCTATTATTTATCAAATGATCATTCACCAGGGACATCCAACTCCACTGCAGAGATGTTTATACTCAGGGGCTTATGTTCCACAAGTTACATTTAAGGTTGAAAAGGTCATATTGAAAGAATCTATTTTACCAAAGAGTGAGCACAGGCTGGACCTAGGCCTCCTGCTCATATGTACAAATGAATAGCTTGGTCCCCAACAACAGGAGTGGAGGTTTTCCCCGGATCTGTTGTCTGCCTACCTTTCGGTCCTGTTCTCCTAATGAACTTACTTGTCTGGCCTCAGTGGGTGAGGATGTGCATAGTATTGCAGGGAGGGACCTGATGTTCTTGGAGAGATAACAGGCTGGGGGTAGCGGGAGTATACAAGAGGGGGGTAGTGGGGTAATAGCAGGGGTGTTGACTATAGGTGGTGTCCCCCTTCTCAAAGGAAAAGGGGAGGGAGGAATGGGGCTCATTCATGCTGGGGTACTAGGAGGAGGGGAGGAACTTATATTGCCATGTGAAGTGAATAAAAAATATTTCACATAAATAACTTACCAAACATCATGGCTTAGCCTAAACTTCCTGAAACAGATTCAAAACACATTAACTACAATTAGGCAAAGTCATCTCTCAACCTATCTATTTAATAATAAAATGTTGGATGTCTCACACAATAGATTGAGTACCATCCATGAAGGAACAATGGAATGGTGACCTAGTTCCTCACCATTAAAGTACACAGAGAAAAGCATACTCAGCCTGAATACTATTTGGAATACTTGACAAAAGTAGTCACTGAGTGAAGGAGTCGGGGGCGATAGTGTACAGATACCAGTTTCTCTTTGACTAAGTTTGACACTAGCCAGTAGAAGACCCTGAAACATCACCATTTATTACTTTAGCAGGCACAGTTTTCCTCAAGAAAATACCATGTTTTGACTACACCATTTTCTTCCTTTTTTATTAAGTATTTATAGCAAGCAAACGTGTTAGAAAAACTTCCTGCACAAACACAAACAAATGCTTAATCACCCCAGATAGGAAACAATGACAGACTAAAGTACCAGTTCACCAAAGTCCAACCTAAACACTTGATTAGGTGTGTTTACAGAGCCTGGGCGATGCGTTATAGGAGGGTGGGTGATCCTAAAACAGTGGCAGTGCCAAGTCCTGAAGAGAGCCTGGATGGAAGCTGCTGCATCTTGGAGTCTAGCTTTCAACCAGCCTTCTACTTTGTACACAGACCAGTGCCCCAAGATCTGCAGTTGGAAGAGGAAGTAATAGCTGGAATACCAGGTAAGAGTCTCTTGACCCTGCTAGGGAGGGACTCTAGCTCCATTACCATTATCACAGACCTGACTATCACCGTACTAGTCTGCTCTTGTTGCCATGGATACTAGGGCACAGTTCAAGATGGTATCTTGTTATGACCAGAGGACAAACAGGCACACAATACAATGTTATTTGTCTACCTGCCTCTCTGGTCTTGCAAGTCTTTCATGATGACACCCATTTCTACTCTGATACAGACAGTGTCAAACACCATCAGCAAGTTCTTTGCTATGAACTTTCTTGCAGCCTTTGTTATAACTTCGTACTTGACTTGTTTGCTTCTTTCTTCCTCCAGTTTAATCAGCCTTGTACTGGAAAGCTCTTCAGTCTCAATAGCAGCGAGCTCCTGGATACCCTTTTTACCGATGTCCAATTCTAACATTTCTCAAGCACCCCATCTGTAGCAGGAGCACCATTAAAGCCTTTGGAAGTGATGGTACAACTGCAAAGATTTCGTTTAAAAGCATTTCTTCCAATTACCGTGTGTGACTTCTTAGGATATAGCAATATTCCAGACAATGTTTAATATGTTAGAACCTTTCCAGAATTCTCTGTGCCTGGTTAGGGACCATTGTTTCATCATTCTTTGAAAACAATGTGCTGAGCAAAGAAACAATGGTCTTGGGTGAATGAGGGAGCAAATAGAGCACCTTTGTTCTTTTGACAATATTCTCTTACCTATGGAGTTATGTGACTGAGAAAGTAGTCTTCAGACAACCTAGATGCTTTCCAGTCTTGTTTTTCTGATAATGAAGAGGGGGAAAATGCATTTTCACGGTCTTAAATGTTGAAAGTCACAACTTGGTAGCTTAGAAAAAGCTTTAATTAAAATTTGACAACATTTCTACCCAAATATAAACTTTTATGGTCTTTCAAGGTCATGAATTCTGGAACTGTTTTAGAATGCTGAAGATGTATAGATGTATCAGCACTTGCTTATATATTAAATATTGAAATTGACATTAAGTATTTGTCCTGATAATATTTGGCAACTACAACTTCCCTATGCAGCTCTTTTGCTAAAATTTCATATGATGTACTTTAGTGTTTTCTATTCTGTACTGACCTTGATACTATAAAAATTATGATGTCTTACCAAGTACTGAAGCTATTGCTTGATAAAAATATTATTTGTATATATGCATACTAATATATATGAGATAATGTGCTATTTTGAAATATCAAAAAGATTTCTAACCTTGGCCCAAATTATCAGTGGAAAAGTAGGCATTTTTGTACCACAGATGTGACAAATGCTTGTTCCTCTCGGTCGTTTCTTCAATGGTGTTGGTCTATGGTGGCAGCAGATTTAACCGAAGCTCAATCACTCGCAGCACATAGATTCATTATCCCTTATGACAGACACCATGAATCATAAAAATTTCAACTCCTGTGTGGCAGGTAACCAGTAGACTATTTAATTTCACAGGGGAGAGGAATTCTGAGTTTTACCTCAAGAGTAATTATCTTCTTTCTTGTAATGCAGATGGAGGTTTTGTAGATATGGTAGGGTATGAAACACACTAGCAAAACTATTGCCAGCAACATAATACGTCATGGGATGTCAGTTGCTTATCTTCATAAGTGATATCATTTTTGACTAGGCTCTGTGATTCTTCCTCTGGCCAGTATCATGAAAAGTTACCTTATCATTATCCCCAGCCTAGGAAAAGATCAACATCTGTGTAGTGGCTATTTCTGGTTGTCAACTTGACTAGCTATATCTGGAATGAACTTCAATCCAGAATTGGAAGGCTCACCTTTGATCCTGGTCTTGAGGCTGGGAGATACAAGTTTCTGACCTGGATCTTGGTATGGAGATCTTGAGGCAAAGTGGCTATGAATCCCAGGAACTTAAGGAGATCTCTGAGCTCAAGGTCACCTGAGTCAAAGCAAGTCCCAAATCCAGGTGGTTTACACCTTTAATCTGGGATATACCTGATGCTGGAGATTTACATAAGGACATTGGAAGAAGGTAGAGTCTCTCTCTCTCTCTCTCTCTCTCTTTCTCTCTCTCTCTCTCTCTCTCCCTCCCTCCCTCCCTCGCTCTCGCTCTCGCTCTCGCTCTCGCTCTCGCTCTCGCTCTCGCTCTCGCTCTCGCTCTCGCTCTCGCTCTCGCTCTCGCTCTCGCTCTCGCTCTCGCTCTCGCTCTCGCTCTCGCTCTCTCTCTTGCCTGCCTGCCTGCCTCGTGGGACTGAGCCACTGCTAAATCCTTGGACTTCCATTCACAGCTGCTGATCATTGTTGGGGAGTTGGACTACAGACTGTAAGTCATCAACCAATTCTCTTACTATGTAGACACTACTCATAAGTTCTGTGACTCTAGAGAACCCTGACTAAGACAATCTGAAATATGACTTTTATTGTTTTTATATTATTGTAAATATTACAAGTCAAGTCACTATAAGTCAGGTGCCAAGTCTAGCCAGTGTAGCTGTATACAGGACAACTCGCCAAGTGTTTTAGGAATCATTTGAGGTGATGAGATGGGTGTGTCCAATAACTTGAGCACTAGTGAGGCCAGGGCGGAGGAGGGGACGTCTTAATGAATTAACTATGAATTCGAAACTATTTTCTATTTACCACGTACATTTTTCCCCCTTTTCCTTCTTTTCTTTATGTACCACAGAGTCAGCCAGCTGACTTCTTTTAGGACAAAATAGCTGGAAGAAAAGTAGGCACTGTTAAGCTAAAACCTTCTATGCCAAGTTGTAAACTACAGCAAATTTTCATGGTTGAGTGGAAAAAAAATCCTGAAAGACCAGGCTTATAATGGAAGTGCTGACGAAACCAGCTCTTGCAGCACAAACGGCAGGACCATTACCAGGCCCTTACAGTGGACTAGTTGATATCATTTGCACTTTAAGCAGTTTAGGTGTTAAATTGCATGCAATTGCACAGTGTGATAAAACACCCTTCAAAGATATGAAATAATCCCTCCTTTTTCCTGCACTATTTTCTTACAGGAAATCTTAACTCATAAATGGTAGTATTGGGTAATTTGTTTCTAGTAAAATGCCGCATAATCCATTTAGTCACAATGCTTATCCCATTCCAGTGGCAAAATGTAACAGGTGTAGGGTGCATTCAATCGGCAGTGAGCCTAATTCACAGTTCTGGGTGTCGATTCAGATACGCATGCATGTTATTCTCTTACTGAATTTTTAATGGCAATTTAAAACCATTTGACTGAAAGAAAATAGCAAAGGAGTGGATTTCTATGTAAAAGTTTACTATAGTAACTCATTAATCATCTCTCGTTTTCTAAGACTGAGAACACAATGAGGATAACCTGCTAGGTTCTGGGATACAGACAGTGTGGTTGCTCTGTTATACTCACCGAAGACATTTGGTGACATTGGTTGAGTGGCCCAGTGGCCTTGGATGCGTAGTCTTCATCTAGGCTACAGGTGCAGAATGAAAGTAAAAAGTATTTTAGGTTTATGGTGAAGGGGTCTTCAGAGGATTTTGAGAGGATGATTTAAAATGTTAATTTATGGGTTTTGTCAACCCTGGATTGGTCAAATATAGACATCAGATTGGTCAAATATAGACAACAGCCTGGCATCAGCTGTTGGTGGAAATGATGGTTACAATGGTAAAGATACATTTTAGAAAACCTAAAGAAAAAGATCCAAATGGTATTTGATTTCTACTATGGAATTTAAGAACCAGATATAACAGTTGCCCTAAAGACAGAAATAGGCCAAAAATAGGGTTACTCCTTATCACTTCCACCAACTTCTTTGGATATCAAGACCAAGATTTCACTCCATGGTATCACACAAGCACTTAGGACAAGTCCTGATGATAAGCAAAGGCCAAACAGTATCCTCTGTAGCAACTCAATACTGAGAATATGTAGGCCTGCCAGACAAAGAGATTAGTGTTACTATTAATGGATAAAATATGATCAATATTCTCAAGAAATTTATAGAAGAGTGAGTGATACTCAATAATAGATTTATTAGTAGGAAAACTTGGAAACAAAAATAAATTGACAAGCCATGCCACAGGAGAAGGCTGCTTTTATGAATGAATTGGAAGAGAATAGGATGTGATTGTTTACATGTATCACTTGCGAGGTAGCAATGTGAGCTGCAGGAACTCAAAAATAACAACTCTCTCAACTCAGTGGGCTGTCTCAAGGAACCACGGGGAATCAAGAACAATTGCTACTGCTGATTGAACCACAGATGCATGGACACTGCAAAAAGTGATACAGTACAAACTTCAAAGTTTCAAGGAGACATTTGTGTATCCCTGGAGCTACAATGCTGAACTTGAGCAGTGAGGTGCAGGGAGAAAAACAGGACGAGCTTTTAAATGATTATTTTCCTTTCAATTAATCCATGCAGTAAGACGTTTACCCTGACTCGAGGGCAGGTGCTTGTAGATTTTACAGAAGCACAATTAACTTGGCTGATTGCTAAGCATTGGTGTCTGTGACTATTGTTTTTGATGAGGCATGGCGACAGTTCTGAGCGATCACGAAGTTCTGAAAACCTGCAGGAATTCACATTAACTGCATGTGTGTGCCCTCTACATTTCAGTCTTTTTATTTCCACATGTCAACCATCTTGTGCCAAGTGCATGCGTGCACACACAAAAGCGTAATGTTTTCTCAACACAGCCGAGTAATCATCTCGTAATTTGTTTCCAAAGATACAACTTCAAGATCAGGTGCAAATAATCAACTGCAGTATCAACACACTTTGAAAGATGTCTGGGAAAAATAGAGACCAGGGTGGTAATAGATCCCAAGGTACTGTATGTGTGTTCTCAAGAAATTCACTGTCATCTCCAAGTACAGCTAAATTTGCTCAGAAGAAAAAGAGTGGCTCACAGAATGGGCAAGAGGGAACATTGAAGTTGTCATCCAAGTGAGATCCTTCTTATTTTATTTAATGTTAGAGCTTTGGCTATCTTTATAGCTTTAAACTTATGATTCAGAAGGTTAACAACCTCCGAAATGTCTAATTTTCAAAAATCTATTCAGGCATGATTTTCTTTTCATTTTACCTAATATCAAGTGGTCATATTTTGATTTGAACAATTGTGTTTTTAATTCAGAGAAATTCCATTTTTATTGGATTCTTTTCTGTTTCATCTTTCTAGAAAAATATACATGCATATTTAAAATATATATATATATATATATATATATTTTTCTTCTGTTACTGTCTACATCCATTTTGAGCACTTTGGTTTTTTCTAAATACATACCCATGTATCTATCTACCATGTATATATCTGACATCTGATTCTCTTACTCTTTTTATAGCATTTTAAAATTCAGTAAAATTTGCTTTAGTTTTATAGCTGATTTTTTAAAATGAGGATAACATTTCTTTTATAGTAGTATGTGAATTAAATTAGAATATAAAATTTGTGCTTGGTAAGTTTTCCTTATTATTGGACTGTGGCAACAAAGTGTGTTGTATACATGAATCTCCTTTTGAAAACCACCGAGGTTCACTTTAATTCTTAGTGGGTAATTTTTTTCTGAATCTTTAAGAAATGTTTTTATTTCTCAGTAGGTATAAATCTCTTTTATATATGTACCCCCCGTCCCTGCCTGTTTTTGTGCATTTGTATGTAGTCTATGTTTGTGTGTGTTTGTGCAGTATAAGTGTGTGGGCCTGTGCATGTGTAGATACTTACGTGTTTAAGTCACCCAGAAGATGATATTTGCTGTCTTCCTAGGTTGTTTTCCACCATACTTTACAGAAAAGATCTCTCACTGAACGCACCTGACAGTCAGGCAGATGAAATTCAGGCATCCACCAGTTTCCGTGCCTCCTCTATTCTAAAGTTGCAGATTTCAATCCAAACTTTCAAACCATCCTTTTAATTTTGAGTGAGTGCAATGCATATTGATCATGTTCCCCTCTGTCTCATTCCAATTCCTCCTTTGTCCTCTTATCACCTTCTTGTATAAATATTCTTCATAGACATTTAAACATATTCTTCAAATACATTTGAGCATGCATCTATATACATTTGCGCAAATATATATTGCGTGTGTATAAGTATTACTGAGTCTAACTAGTGTTGTCCAAATGTCCAGAGGTATAGGATGAACACTGGGCATGGGGCTTTTCCCTGAATAAAACAAATTCTCCCTCCCTCAGCAGCTGTAGACTGCCTATAACTACTTAATTGTGGCTTGGGTCTCATGAGCCCTTCTCTCATACTTATTGGGATGTTGACTGGTGTCATCTAATGCAGATCTTGTCACAAAATCATAATTGTTAAGAGTTCATGGGTTAGCCTTAGAACACTTTCACATAAGTACTTCTGGTCTTCTGGCTTTTCTAATCTTCAGACCCTTCTTCCGCAATCCTGACACTTGGTTGTAGGGTTCATGTTACAGATTTTTCATTTGGGGATGAGTTTTTTGCAGTCACCTATCCTCTATTCTTGGTTCATTTGTGGTTCTCTGTAATAGCTTTTGTCCTCTGCAAAAAGAAGGCTCATTGATGAGGAGTATGGTTGTAAGGATAAATATTTAGAAGCCAATTGGAAACTAAACCAATTTTGATGAAATGGCAGTGGTTGGTTCTCCTTTAGGGTCTGTAATCTCTTCTGCCGTGGGATTATAGGCAGGTTTATAGTACCAGGCATGTGACAACAGGCAGTCCAGTTAGGTAGTTCCTGGATACTCCCAATATATTAATGTCACTATTTGATTGTTGGGCATATTTTGCTGGGTTAGTCATTATTCTCGTTTGAAGGATTTAGAGCAGAGTAAGACCGTTGATAACCTTTCTGCCCCGTCATCTGCACTAGCTAGAACTAGTGGTTGGGGGAAGACTTCCAACTTTATTTCTTTAGGTTGTGAGTTCACAGTTAGTGGTGGTGTCTTCAGTGCTATGGTCTGATCTTCAAGCTTTTACAGACAACCAAAAAGAATTGCAATAGCAAAACAAAACCCAGCTTTTTCGAGGTGGGTACTAAGAAGCCTAACTCTGATTCTCATGCTTGAGCATTAGTCCCTTTGCACATGGAGACCTCTCACCAGACCTCTGTCTATGTCTTCTCAATACAGTTATTACTTATTCTTTCTGTTCTGGTCAAATTTAGTGTGTGTTCTCGGCAGAAGATCACAAAAATTATTCTTACATTGCCATTGCATTTTGTTTTGTATATTTAAAGGATACATTTGTCAATGTGTAAAAGCTCTTGGCTGTTTGATTTCACAATTTTTATCTAGGAGTAGATTGCCCCCTTCATTTCATTCATGGAATAATTGAAAGTACAGTTCTCATTTATGTCAATGAATCATAGGCTCTCCAGTCTATTCTTTTTTACTCCTCTCATTCTGAGTGCTTTTCATATGGTTCATATACAGAAATTAAGCCCAAGAAGAAGAGAGTGAAAGTGGGTCATGAATAGCACAGGCTTTGTCCTTGTGGACTTACCACTAGCTATATGTAGGCTTTGCCTCAAGGTCAAAGCTCCCATCCAATGTCATCTTCTTATAGCCTTCATTTAAGCACACCCTCTCCTCTTTAATCATCAGAGTTCTCAGTGACTTCTTCTGGTAGGAGTGTTTTCCTTACACTCTGTTTAATCTTCATAAATCTTTCTTTATTAAAATCTTTTTAAGTTAGTCACATTGAATATGATAGATTTTTTTCCAGAATATGTGCTGGTATTGTTGGGAGGCACAGACTTATTACATAATTATTTGATCCTCCTGCCTTAGCCTTCCATCCATCATGATCATAGGCGCATGCATATCCCTGTGCCTACCTAGATAAAGCATTTTCAATCTGTTTCTCTTTATTACCTGACAGAGTTTATTTTTTATTTTTTTTTATTGACTTGAGTATTTCTTATATACATTTCGAGTGTTATTCCCTTTCCCGGTTTCCGGGCAAACATCCCCCTCCCCCCTCCCCTTCCTTATGGGTGTTCCCCTCCCAACCCTCCCCCCATTGCCACCCTCCCCCCATAGACTAGTTCACTGGGGGTTCAGTCTTAGCAGGACCCAGGGCTTCCCCTTCCACTGGTGCTCTTACTAGGATATTCATTGCTACCTATGGGGTCAGAGTCCAGGGTCAGTCCATGTATAGTCTTTAGGTAGTGGCTTAGTACCTGGAAGCTCTGGTTGCTTGGCATTGTTGTACTTTTGGGGTCTCGAGCCCCTTCAAGCTCTTCCAGTTCTTTCTCTGATTCCTTCAATAGGGGACCTATTCTCAGTTCAGTGGTTTGCTGCTGGCATTCGCCTCTGTATTTGCTGTATTCTGGCTGTGTCTCTCAGGAGCGATCTACATCCGGCTCCTGTTGGTCTGCACTTCTTTGCTTCATCCATCTTGTCTAATAGGGTGGCTGTATATGTATGGGCCAAATGTGGGGCAGGCTCTGAATGGGTATTCCTTCAGTCTCTGTTTTAATCTTTGCCTCTCCCTTCCCTGCCAAGGGTATTCTTTTTCCTCATTTAAAGAAGGAGTGAAGCATTCACATTCGATCATCTGTCTTGAGTTTCGTTTGTTCTAGGGATCTAGGGTAATTCAAGCATTTGGGCTAATAGCCACTTATCAATGAGTGCATACCATGTATGTCTTTCTGTGATTGGGTTAGCTCACTCAGGATGATATTTTCCAGTTCCAACCATTTGCCTACGAATTTCATAAACTCGTTGTTTTTGATAGCTGAGTAATATTCCATTGTGTAGATGTACCACATTTTCTGTATCCATTCCTCTGTTGAAGGGCATCTGGGTTCTTTCCATTTTCTGGCTATTATAAATAAGGCTGCGATGAACATAGTGGAGCATGTGTCTCTTTTATATGTTGAGGCATCTTTTGGGTATATGCCCAAGAGAGGTATAGCTGGATCCTCAGGCAGTTCAATGTCCAATTTTCTGAGGAACCTCCAGACTGATTTCCAGAATGGTTGTACCAGTCTGCAACCCCACCAACAATGGAGGAGTGTTCCTCTTTCTCCGCATCCTCGCCAGCATTTGCTGTCACCCGAGTTTTTGATCTTAGGTATTCTCACTGGCGTGAGATGAAATCTCAGGGTTGTTTTGATTTGCATTTCCCTTATGACTAAAGATGTTGAACATTTCTTTAGGTGTTTCTCAGCCATTCAGCATTCCTCAGCTGTGAATTCTTTGTTTAGCTCTGAACCCCATTTTTTAATAGGGTTATTTGTTTCCCTGCGGTCTAACTTCTTGAGTTCTTTGTATATTTTGGATATAAGGCCTCTATCTGTTGTAGTATTGGTAAAGATCTTTTCCCAATCTGTTGGTTGCCGTTTTGTCCTAACCACAGTGTCCTTTGCCTTACAGAAGCTTTGCAGTTTTATGAGATCCCATTTGTCGATTCTTGATCTTAGAGCATAAGCCATTGGTGTTTTGTTCAGGAAATTTTTTCCAGTGCCCATGTGTTCCAGATGCTTCCCTAGTTTTTCTTCTTTTAGTTTGAGTGTGTCTGGTTTGATGTGGAGGTCCTTGATCCACTTGGACTTAAGCTTTGTACAGGGTGATAAGCATGGATCCATCTGCATTCTTCTACATGTTGACCTCCAGTTGAACCAGCACCATTTGCTGAAAATGCTATCTTTTTTCCATTGGATGGTTTTGGCTCCTTTGTCAAAAATCAAGTGACCATAGGTGTGTGGGTTCATTTCTGGGTCTTCAATTCTATTCCATTGGTCTATCTGTCTGTCTCTGTACCAATACCATGCAGTTTTTATCACTATTGCTCTGTAATACTGCTTGAGTTCAGGGATAGTGATTCCCCCTGA
The DNA here is from genome assembly GCF_021556685.1 of Rattus norvegicus. Classification (NCBI taxonomy): domain Eukaryota; kingdom Metazoa; phylum Chordata; class Mammalia; order Rodentia; family Muridae; genus Rattus; species Rattus norvegicus. The sequence goes on along the minus strand of NC_141539.1, from coordinate 74,031,072 downwards.
AGTCCTTTTATTGTTGAGGATAGCTTTAGCTATCCTGGGTTTTTTGTTATTCCAGATGAATTTGCAAATTGTTATGTCTAACTCTTTGAAGAATTGGATTGGTATTTTGATGGGGATTGCATTGAATCTGTAGATTGCTTTTGGTAAAATGGCCATTTTTACTATATTAATCCTGCCAATCCATGAGCATGGGAGATCTTTCCATCTTCTGAGGTCTTCTTCAATTTCTTTCCTCTTGAAGTTCTTATTGTACAGATCTTTTACTTGCTTGGTTAAAGTCACACCGAGGTACTTTATATTACTTGGGTTTATTATGAAGGGTGTCGTTTCCCTAATATCTTTCTCGGCTTGTTTCTCTTTTGTATAGAGGAAGGCAACAGATTTATTTGAGTTAATTTTATACCCAGCCACTTTGCTGAAGTTGTTTATCAGCTTTAGTAGTTCTCTGGTGGAACTTTTGGGATCACTTAAATATACTATCATGTCATCTGCAAATAGTGATATTTTGACCTCTTCTTTTCCGATCTGTATCCCTTTGATCTCCTTTTGTTGTCTGATTGCTCTGGGTAGAACTTCAAGAACTATATTGAATAAGTAGGGAGAGAGTGGGCAGCCTTGTCTAGTCCCTGATTTTAGTGGGATTGCTTCAAGTTTCTCTCCATTTAGTTTAATGTTAGCAACTGGTTTGCTGTATATGGCTTTTACTATGTTTAGGTATGGGCCTTGAATTCCTATTCTTTCCAGGATTTTTATCATGAAGGGGTGTTGAATTTTGTCAAATGCTTTCTCAGTATCTAATGAAATGATCATGTGGTTCTGTTCTTCCAGTTTGTTTATATAATGGATCACGTTGATGGTTTTCCGTATATTAAACCATCCCTGCATGCCTGCGATGAAGCCTACTTGATCATGGTGGATGATTGTTTTGATGTGCTCTTGAATTCGGTTTGCCAGAATTTTATTGAGTATTTTTGCGTCGATATTCATAAGGGAAATTGGTCTGAAGTTCTCTTTCTTTGTTGTGTCTTTGTGTGGTTTAGGTATAAGAGTAATTGTGGCTACGTAGAAGGAATTTGCTAGGGCTCCATCTGTTTCAATTTTGTGGAATAGTTTGGATAATATTGGTATGAGGTCTTCTATGAAGGTTTGATAGAATTCTGCACTAAACCCGTCTGGACCTGGGCTCTTTTTGGTTGGGAGACCTTTAATGACTGCTTCTATTTCCTTAGGACTTATGGGGTTGTTTAACTGGTTTATCTGTTCCTGATTTAACTTCGATACCTGGTATCTGTCTAGGAAATTGTCCATTTCCTGAAGATTTTCAAATTTTGTTGAATATAGGTTTTTATAGTAAGATCTGATGATTTTTTGAATTTCCTCCAAATCTGTAGTTATGTCTCCCTTTTCATTTCTGATTTTGTTAATTTGGACGCACTCTCTGTGTCCTCTCGTTAGTCTGGCTAAGGGTTTATCTATCTTGTTGATTTTCTCAAAGAACCAACTTTTGGTTCTGTTGATTCTTTCTATGGTCCTTTTTGTTTCTACTCAGTTGATTTCAGCTCTGAGTTTGATTATTTCCTGCCTTCTACTCCTCCTGGGTATATTTGATTCTTTTTGTTCTAGAGCTTTTAGGTGTGCTGTCAAGCTGCTGACATATGCTCTTTCCTGTTTCTTTCTGCAGGCACTCTGCGCTATGAGTTTTCCTCTTAGCACAGCTTTCATTGTCCCATAAGTTTGAGTATGTTGTATCTTCATTTTCATTAAATTCTAAAAAGTTTTTAATTTCTTTCTTTATTTCTTCCTTGACCAGGTTATCATTGAGTAGAGCATTGTTCAATTTCCACGTAAATGTGGGCATTCTTCCCTTATTGTTATTGAAGACCAGTTTTAGGCCGTGGTGGTCCGATAGCACGCATGGGATTATTTCTATCTTTCTGTACCTGTTGAGGCCCGTTTTTTGACCAATTATATGGTCAATTTTGGAGAAAGTACCATGAGGAGCTGAGAAGAAGGTATATCCTTTTGCTTTAGGGTAGAATGTTCTATAAATATCTGTTAAGTCCATTTGGCTCATGACTTCTCTTAGTCTGTCGACATCACTGTTTAATTTCTGTTTCCATGATCTGTCCATTGATGAGAGTGGGGTGTTGAAATCTCCCACTATTATTGTGTGAGGTGCAATGTGTGTTTTGAGCTTTAGTAAGGTTTCTTTTACGTATGTAGGTGCCCTTGTATTTGGGGCATAAATATTTAGGATTGAGAGTTCATCTTGGTGGATTTTTCCTTTGATGAATATGAAGTGTCCTTCCTTATCTTTTTTGATGACTTTTAGTTAGAAATTGATTTTATTTGATATTAGAATGGCTACTCCAGCTTGCTTCTTCTGACCATTTGCTTGGAAAGTTGTTTTCCAACCTTTCACTCTGAGGTAGTGTCTGTCTTTGTCTCTGAGGTGTGTTTCCTGTAGGCAGCAGAATGCAGGGTCCTCGTTGCGTATCCAGTTTGTTAATCTATGTCTTTTTATTGGGGAGTTGAGGCCATTGATATTGAGAGATATTAATGAATAGTGATTATTGTTTCCCTTTATATTCATATTTGGATGTGTGGTTATGTTTGTGTGCTTTCATTCTCTTTTTTTGTTGCCAAGACCATTAGTTTCTTGCTTCTTCTAGGGTATAGCTTGCCTCCTTATGTTGGGCTTTACCATTTATTATCCTTTGTAGTGCTGGATTTGTAGAAAGATATTGTGTAAATTTGGTTTTGTCATGGAATATCTTGGTTTCTCCATCAATGTTAATTGAGAGTTTTGCAGGATACAGTAACCTGGGCTGGCATTTGTGTTCTCTTAGGGTCTGTATGACATCAGTCCAGGATCTTCTGGCCTTCATAGTTTCTGGCGAGAAGTCTGGTGTGATTCTGATAAGTCTCCCTTTATATGTTACTTGACCTTTTTCCCTTACTGCTTTTAATATTCTTTCTTTATTTTGTGCGTTTGGTGTTTTGACAATTATGTGACGGGAGGTGTTTCTTTTCTGGTCCAATCTATTTGGAGTTCTGTAGGCTTCTTGTATGTCTATGGGTATCTCTTTTTTTAGGTTAGGGAAGTTTTCTTCTATGATTTTGTTGAAGATATTTACTGGTCCTTTGAGCTGGGAGTCTTCACTCTCTTCTATGCCTATTATCCTTAGGTTTGATCTTCTCATTGAGTCCTGGATTTCCTGTATGTTTTGGACCAGTAGCTTTTTCCGCTTTACATTATCTTTGACAGTTGAGTCAATGATTTCTATGGAATCTTCTGCTCCTGAGATTCTCTCTTCCATCTCTTGTAGTCTGTTGGTGAAGCTTGTATCCACAGCTCCTTGTCTCTTCTTTTGGTTTTCTATATCCAGGGTTGTTTCCATGTGTTCTTTCTTGATTGCTTCTATTTCCATTTTTAATTCCTTCAACTGTTTGATTGTGTTTTCCTGGAATTCTTTCAGGGATTTTTGCGATTCCTCTCTGTAGGCTTCTACTTGTTTATTAATGTTTTCCTGTGTTTCCCTAAGTGTGTTCATGTCTTTCTTGAAGTCCTCCAGCATCATGATCAAATATGATTTTGAAACTAGATCTTGCTTTTCTGGTGTGTTTGGATATTCCATGTTTGTTTTGGTGGGAGAACTGGGCTCCGATGATGGCATGTAGTCTTGGTTTCTGTTGCTTGGGTTCCTGCGCTTGCCTCTCGCCATCAGATTATCTCTAGTGTTACTTTGTTCTGCTATTTCTGACAGTGGCTAGACTGTCCTATAAGCCTGTGTGTCAGGAGTGCTGTAGACCTGTTTTCCTCTCTTTCAGTCAGTTATGGGGACAGTGTGTTCTGCTTTCGGGCGTGTAGTTTTTCCTCTCTACAGGTCTTCAGCTGTTCCTGTGGGCCTGTGTCTTGAGTTCACCAGGCAGCTTTCTTGCAGCAGAAAATTTGGTCTTACCTGTGGTCCCGAGGCTCAGGTTCGCTCGTGGGGTGCTGCCCAGTGGCTCTCTGCAGCAGCAGCAACCAGGAAGACCTGTGCCGCCCCTTCCGGGAGCTTCAGTGCACCAGGGTTCCAGATGGTCTTTGGCTTTTTCCTCTGGCGTCCGAGATGTGTGTGCAGGGAGCAGTCTCTTCTGGTTTCCCAGGCTTGTCTGCCTCTCTGAAGGTTTAACTCTTCCTCCCATGGGATTTGGGTGCAGAGAACTGTTTATCCGGTCTGTTTCTTTCAGGTTCCGGCGGTGTCTCAGGCAGGTGTCCTGCCGCTCCTGGGCCCTCCCCCACGGGAGCCCAGAGGCCTTATACAGTTTCCTCTTGGGCCAGGGATGTGGGCAGGAGTGAGCAGTGTTAGTGGTCTCTTCCGCTCTGCAGCCTCAGGAGTGCCCACCTGACCAGGCGGTTGGGTCTCTCTCTCACCGGGTCTGGGAGCAGAGAGCTGCTGCGGGCCGGGATCCGCGGGTGTGGGACTTCCGGTAAACACAGAACGTGCCCGGTCCTAGAGAAATTCTGCTTCCGTGTGTCCCAAGCTCACCAGGCAGCTTTCTTGCAGCAGAAAATTTGGTCTTACCTGTGGTCCCGAGGCTCAAGTTCGCTCGTGGGGTGCTGCCCAGGGGCTCTCTGCAGCAGCAGCAACCAGGAAGACCTGTGCCGTCCCTTCCGGGAGCTTCAGTGCACCAGGGTTCCAGATGGTCTTTGGCTTTTTCCTCTGGCGTCTGAGATGTGTGTGCAGGGAGCAGTCTCTTCTGGTTTCCCAGGCTTGTCTGCCTCTCTGAAGGTTTAGCTCTTCCTCCCATGGGATTTGGGTGCAGAGAACTGTTTATCCGGTCTGTTTCTTTCAGGTTCCGGCGGTGTCTCAGGCAGGTGTCCTGCCGCTCCTGGGCCCTCCCCCACGGGAGCCCAGAGGCCTTATACAGTTTCCTCTTGGGCCAGGGATGTGGGCAGGAGTGAGCAGTGTTAGTGGTCTCTTCCGCTCTGCAGCCTCAGGAGTGCCCACCTGACCAGGCGGTTGGGTCTCTCTCTCACCGGGTCTGGGAGCAGAGAGCTGCTGCGGGCCGGGATCTGCGGGTGTGGGACTTCCGGTAAACACAGAACGTGCCCGGTCCTAGAGAAATTCTGCTTCTGTGTGTCCCAAGCTCACCAGGCAGCTTTCTTGCAGCAGAAAATTTGGTCTTACCTGTGGTCCCGAGGCTCAAGTTCGCTCGTGGGGTGCTGCCCAGGGGCTCTCTGCAGCAGCAGCAACCAGGAAGACCTGTGCCGTCCCTTCCGGGAGCTTCAGTGCACCAGGGTTCCAGATGGTCTTTGGCTTTTTCCTCTGGCGTCCGAGATGTGTGTGCAGGGAGCAGTCTCTTCTGGTTTCCCAGGCTTGTCTGCCTCTCTGAAGGTTTAACTCTTCCTCCCATGGGATTTGGGTGCAGAGAACTGTTTATCCGGTCTGTTTCTTTCAGGTTCCGGCGGTGTCTCAGGCAGGTGTCCTGCCGCTCCTGGGCCCTCCCCCACGGGAGCCCAGAGGCCTTATACAGTTTCCTCTTGGGCCAGGGATGTGGGCAGGGGTGAGCAGTGTTGGTGGTCTCTTCCGCTCTGCAGCCTCAGGAGTGCCCACCTGACCAGGCGGTTGGGTCTCTCTCTCACCGGGTCTGGGAGCAGAGAGCTGCTGCGGGCCGGGATCTGCGGGTGTGGGACTTCCGGTAAACACAGAACGTGCCCGGTCCTAGAGAAATTCTGCTTCCGTGTGTCCCAAGCTCACCAGGCAGCTTTCTTGCAGCAGAAAATTTGGTCTTACCTGTGGTCCCGAGGCTCAAGTTCGCTCGTGGGGTGCTGCCCAGGGGCTCTCTGCAGCGGCAGCAACCAGGAAGACCTGTGCCGCCCCTTCCGGGAACTTCAGTGCACCAGGGTTCCAGATGGTCTTTGGCTTTTTCCTCTGGTGTCCGAGATGTGTGTGCAGGGAGCAGTCTCTTCTGGTTTCCCAGGCTTGTCTGCCTCTCTGAAGGTTTAGCTCTCCCTCCCACTGGATTTGGGTGCAAAGAACTGTTTATCTGGTCTGTTTCCTTCAGGGTCCTGCGGTGTCTCCCAGAGTTTATTTTTTAATTAATTTCATTCATTCTGTGTGATTTATTTCAACCATGTCTCTAGAAAATAATTACACATATCATTTTTCTTTGTTTATTCAAATTGAATGTTTAATTTTGATAAAAAATTAGTTTTAACTCACTTGTATTTATTAAGTAGTCTGATAGATTTCATCCCTAACCTTTTTCCCCTACATTTTTCTTGTTATTCCCCTAAATTTAGATTTGGGAAATAGACATGTTGACTTTGATCCTTTAGAAATCATTAAAGATAGTAACATACCCATATATCTATATCTATGCAATCTATCTACTGTCTGTCTGTCTGTCTATCTGTCTGTCTATGTATCTATCTATGTATCTATGTATCTATCTATCTATCTAAAATGATTTATGCACATAAATTCTTAAATGGGAAAAACAAAATATTTGTGATACCTACTTAACTACTATAACTGTGCAAAGTAAAAACATATGTACTGCTTATAGAACATGGGTGGACAGCCTAATTTTATGCTCACAAAAGCAATATCATTGCTCCACTAAGACAGGAAAGATGCAGACTTTATTGTGTTAAGAATATGTTTACAAAGATGACAAAGGTCACAGAGGAGAGAAGACTTTCCCAAAGATTACATTCTTGGAGGTGTTTAGGAAGTTGGTCATTCCTTGTGTAAAAGCTAAATGTAGCTTATGTTGGACTTACTTGGTAGTATGTATTTTTGGATTGATTTCTTTTTCCTTGGGGGAACTTTAGTGTTTCCAGTTTGAAATAATGCAGTTCCAGTTTCTAACATTTTTCAATGAAAAGAAATATTGTAATACAGTTTTTGACAAAAGCCTGGATCTTGGCAACGCAATAGTACTTGAAAAGTTGTTGCATGATTTAAATAATTATTTCATTCCTTAATTTTCCATGCTTTTTTGCACATCTGCAATGTTCTAGGCTTCGGCACACATAGATGAACATATTTAATGACAGTTTTTCTTGGGACACCTTATATTCAAGGAGTAAAAGATACAGAATTGCATATGCAGGCAGTGAAAACATTCTTTCTCTCTTCTTTTTTAAATTTTATTTTTCTTGAGTATTTTATATATTTACATTTCAAATGTTATTCCCTTTCTCCGCTCTCCTATACCTCCCTGGTTCTATGTGGATGCTCCCACTCCTACCCACCCACTCTAACCTCAACGCCCTGGCCTTACCCTACATTGGGGAAACAAGCCTTCACAGGACAGAGGGTTTTTCCTTCTGTTGCTGCTGGACAATGCCATCCTCTGCTACATATGTGGCTGAGTCATGGGTCCCTCCATGTGTACTTATGGGTTGGTGGTTTAGTCCCTGGGAATTCTGGTGAGGTCTGGTTGGTTATATTGTTGTTCTTCCTATGGGGCTGCAAACCCTTTCAGCTCTTTCAGTCCTTTCTCTAACTCCTCCACTGGAGTCCCCTTGTTCAGTCCAACGATTAGCTGCAACCATCCTCACCTGTATCAGTAGGGCTGTGGCAGAGCCTCTCAGGAAATATCCATATCTTGGTCCTGTCAGCAAGCACTTGTTGGCATCAGCAATAGTGACTGGGTTTGGTGGTTGCATCTTTTTGGCTCCACCCCTCACCCGTACTGGTATGCTCCTTTGAACCATGGCAGGTGCCAACTGACTATTCTTGCCCTCCTTGGAGTGACTTTATTGGATATTGTCTCAGCTGTCCCACCTGCAATCTCATTTATTTAGATGACGTAAATGGTCACTTCTTCCTGATGCTTTCCAAATTTTATTGTCAAATGTCTGCTAATCATTTAAGTTTATCTGGTCATTTCCTCTTTCAAACTTTCTGTTTCCTCTTCACTGTATTAACCTTATCCACAGTTTTACTTTTTGGAAATTCAACTTGATAATAATAAAACAATAAAATAATAATGATTCTTTTTTCTCTTTTTAATGGAATATTTTATTTATTTACATTTCTTTTCTTTTTTTGGGGAGAAATTCTTTTTTTTTCTTTATTAACTTAGGTATTTCTTATTTACATTTCGATTGTTATTCCCTTTCCCGGTTTCCTGGCAAACATCCCCCTAATCCCTCCCCCTCCCCTTCTTTATGGGTGTTCCCCTCCCCATCCTCCCCCCATTGCCGCCCTCCCCTCAACAATCTAGTTCACTGGGGGTTCAGTCTTAACAGGACCCAGGGCTTCCCCTTCCACTGGTGCTCTTACTAGGATATTCATTGCTTCCTATGAGGTCAGAGTCCAGGGTCAGTCCATGTATAGTCTTTAGGTCGTGGCTTAGTCCCTGGAAGCTCTGGTTGCTTGGCATTGTTGTTCATAAGGGGTCTCGAGCCCCTTCAAGCTCTTCCAGTTCTTTCTCTGATTCCTTCAACGGGGGTCCTATTCTCAGTTCAGTATTTATTTACATTTCAAATATTATCCCATTTCCTGCTTTCCCCTCTGCAAACCCCTATCCCATTCTCCCTCCCTTGGCTTCAGTGAGGGTGTTTCCATACCTACCCACCTTCTCCCACCTCATCACCCTAGCATTCTACTACACTGGGGCAACAAGCTTTCATAGGACCAAGGGCCTCTCCTGCCATTGATGCACCAACAAGGACATGCTACATATGCAGCTGGAGTCATGGGTCCACCCATATGTACTATTTGGTTGGTGGTTTAGTCCCTGGGAACTCTGGGAGCTCTGGTTGGTGGATATTGTTGTTCTTCCTATGGGGTTGTAAAACCCTTCAGCTCCTTCAATCCTTCCCCTAACTCCGCCATTGGGGTCCCCATGCTCAGTCAGAAGGTTGGCTGCAAGCATCTGTTTCTGTACTGGTCAGGCTCTGGCAGAGTCTCTCAAGAGACAGCTACACCAGCACTCTTGGCATCAGCACTAGTGTCTGGGTGTGGTGTCTGCATGTGGGATGGATCGCCAGGTGGGGCAGTCTCTGGATGGCCTTTCTTTCAGTCTCTGCTTCACTCTTTGTCCCTGCATTTCCTTTAGATAGCAGCAGTTAAAATTTTTTACATTGGTGGATGGCTCCATCCCTCAACCTGGGGCCATGCCTAACCTCTGGATATGGTTTCTATAGGTTCTCCCTCCCCCCCTTCTTTTTTGGCTATTTCAGCTAATATTGTCCCTATTGGGTCCTGGGAGCTTCTTGCTTTCCTGGCATCTGGGATTTTCTGGTGGCTACCCCCAGTTCCTCATCCCCCATTGCTACACACCTCTGTTCAATTTCATGACCCTCTGTACACCTCCCAGGTCTGCTCCTATACCTAATCCTGCCCCCTTTTTCCCTCCCCCTCCCAAGCCTCCCCGACTCTCTTCCTTCCATGATTATTTTGTTCTCCTTTCTAAGTAGGACTGAAGCATCCACACTTTGGTTTTCTCTCTGCTTGAGCTTCATGTGGTCTATGTTTTGTATCGTGGGTATTCCAAGCTTTTTGACTAATATCCACTTATCAGTGAGTACAGTGTTCTTTTGCTTCTGCATTCCAAGGGCAGCTCTAAATATTTTATAGTAGTAGCCCGCTCCACTCTTTACCATGTTACAGGTAAGATCGCTTTGTGATCACAGATGAGAAAACAAAGGTCCAGAAGCAAGTGTCCTTACAGATCTTTAGCATCTCTCTTTTTTATTAAGATCAGCAACCAAACTCACCAAATAAATGTTCCTAAGATTTTGTTGCTATTATAGACCAAGCCTTTCATCCCCTAAATGTGTGTAATAAATATTTATTCATAATTGTATTAATAATATTCACTGAGACTTTAACATGAAACAAAATTATTCTAAGAATATAGGTCAATAATTGAAATGAATATATTAGCAAGTGATTTTTACTGTTCTCTGGTTTTAAATAAATATTTTGTTTTAAAGTAGTTTTAGTTGCAAGGGACACTGCATTCCTTTATATCTTGCTTTCATTTTTTTATATCGTTAACATCTTACATTGCTGCTAGAATTGTTGCAACCAAGAAACAAATTTCACATATTACTGCTAATCGATCATCAATATTTAATGTGCATTGAATTCCCCTCATGTTCCTCTAAAGTCCATTCCTTGTAGTGTGTTTTAAGTGAAGAAATAAATACTGAAAGTAGACTTTTCTCCATGTGCAGTTCCCCTCTTCCCTTTTTCATCCTTACTTTTCCCACTTCCTTCCTTCCTTCCTTCCTTCCTTCCTTCCTTCCTTCCTCCCTTCCTCTCTTCCTTCCTTCCTTCTTTCCTTCTTTCCTTCCCTCTCTTCAGGATGCATGCACCACACTGTGAGTATCTGAATACTGTCTTGTGTTCTAATAGGATAAAAGTCTTTGTGTTTAAAGATGTATGCTTTATATTTTGAAATCAAGCAGGATGCTAATTAGGCATAAATTGTAAACACTTGACATGAACAGTTAGGCAAACTGAACAGTGGCAAAGTGGGGAGATTTTTCTGACCAGAGTTGTCATTTGTGATGCATGTGGCTTTCTTTGAAATATTTGACTGTAAAACATAATCTTTAGCATATAGTCAGTTTTAAAAAATAGTTGTCTGAAAACTGACAAGATATTAAGAAGTTAAACATAGCATAAAGCTTTAAATTCCATGCACTGCATACACAATAATAGCTGGGAGGAGTGGCAGACATCTGCAATCTCAGCTACTAGAAACCTGAAGCTGAAGGATGAGAAATTCTGCAACCCAGCTAGTCTGGGATACAGAGTGAAAAGCTCTCAAAAACAAAAACAAACAAACAAAAAACGAATGGATAAATGAGCAAACAGGAAATTGAAAATGAATAAATATATAATACAATGAAATCTTGAACCATCTGGCTTTCTCTTCTCTAGATGTGAAGTCACTTTTTTTTTTAATCCAAACTATTCATCCTGTGCAGGTTACCTGCCTGCCGCTTGGTCTTGGTTGTCAGATTAGTTGTCCACAGTGCTACAGGGATGATGTTCTCGTTACCTTCATTTTATATCAAAAACTCATCCAGAGTGCATTCATGAGAACTTATGGTTGCAACAACTGAATTTGCTGTCAGTGAAAACCATGGAGAGGAAAACACAAAAACAAGAACAAAAACAAAAACATGCCAGCTTTGTTTCTGTACCTAAACTGCAAAAGGTAGAGTATGGGTGCTTGGTAAAAATGAAAGCGACAGAAGCAGGGGGTAAGGCTTAGGGGTGAAGGACATACTTTGTGTTTGAGATGCCCTAGGTTTAGTCCCAGCCCAATCAGAAGCTGAAAAAGAAAACTACATTTCAGGATTCAATGTTATTTTTTAGTTTTAGGTTTTCTCTGTGGGACTCTATCGATGCGTGTAGACTGCAGCATTGTACTCAGTGCACAGGAAGTGAATGTGGACTAAGTTATTCATTCAGCAGGATCGCTGTTGTTTCTTTTTAATAATTTTGTTCCCACAGAGTTGTGTTTATGTAGAAGACAGACCATTTCTATGAGGTTTGCATTTGCAGAGAATAGTCAGATAAAGTAATCGTGCAAGAAAAGGGCTTGGAGCAGATTGCAAATTGTCCTTTGTAATTGTCCTTCTGTCCTCCAAGCCATTCAGGAGAGTTTATTTCTTTTTCTCTTTTAATACTCTCTCCTTTTTAAATTAATCATTCCATTTGTTTACATCTCAAATGATATTCCCTTTACAAGCTACCCCTCCACAAATCCCCCATCCCACATCTGCCTTCTCCCCATTGCCCTTTACCTCTGTGAGGGTGCTCCCCCATCCGCCCTTTCCTGCCCTACCACTCCAGCATCCGTCTACGCTGGAGCATGATCTCTGCATGATCAAGGGCCTCCCCTCCCATTGATTTTAGATAAGGCCATCCTCTGGTCATATGTATCTGGAGTCATGGAGCTCTCCCTGTATAGTTCTTGCTTGGTGGTTTTTATTCAGACCAGAATGACACAAGTATGCTTTGGTGTATTTGTGAGGATTCTGTGGTCAAATCACTGGGTGTCTCTAAATGCTCAATGCTCCTCATATAAACTTTAGGCCTTTGATTTCCTAGAGGGAATCCTTTAGAGCCTGACTTGATGAACTCTGTTTGATAGAGAGGAAAGAATGAAAATGTCTTCTGTTGCCTTTAGCTAGTTCCTTTCTGTATAGCCCTTTTCATGTGGAGAGCTGGGATTTCCTGGGGGATATCAGAGCTTGAGTCAGCAGAGCAGGGAATTCTGTATGCAGTAGTTCCCACATGCTTCCTCAAGTCTTCTTTATCAGCTTGGATTTCCCCCTTGTTATAGTATATCTCCACTTCTTGCTTCTCCCACCTTCCTTGTCTTCATCTCTCTCTCTCCTACTTTCCTATTTTCCCCTCCTGTTCCATTCCCTACTCACATTACATTGATGCATTTACTAAATAAACTTTTGGGCTTGAGTACCATAATATTTTGTCTCTATTTTTTCAGGTCATTGATTTTTTTTTTAATTTTTAAACTGGGTAAACTGATCAGCCAGGATTCCATTGGAGAATGAATGGAGAGGGTTGGAAGGTAGACTGGGCTCTTGTTGCATAGCATTTGGATCCAGACTTTTTCTGAGCTCTCTACAGTGAAGAACTGAATGCTGACCCAACTATTTGAAAGGGAGTCATTTGGCATCATTTCTCCTGGAAAGCTCCATACAGGGCATACCCTGAGGACAAGTGGGATTGGCATTCGGAACACGACCTTATCAAGTTCCTAAAAGGTCTCAGTTCTTAACAGTGGGATGGTTCAACTTGATTCTAAAGATCCCAGAGGGAGAGTGGGGATTGGGCTAGTATGGAGGTGCTGTGAAAAGAACCCCACTGTGTTCTGATTCTATATTATCCCTCAAGCTTGTACTTAGTGCCTCTGCTTTGTGGGGAAAGCCCAAGCAGAGACTCTGAGAACAGACTTGCCATGGCACCTCCCTCTCTTATTTTATTACCCTGAGAATGCCATTCCTCCCACCAAGTAGAAGTGTGACTGCATGCATATGCCATCTGCTTGCAAACCCCTGTGAGCTGAAAATCTCCCCCAAAAGGTTTCTGAAAGCCCCCTGTGAACTCAAAGCACTATGTTTTGCTCAGCTCAAATAAACATCGAAAAAGTATCTAAGCATTTGAACTTATAATAACATATTTATCCCAACACACGAGGCTACTCATCATTGGTGTATGTGTAATATATAATTGCAGCACGCAGAAAACAAACAGCTCTCGCTCAGAGAAGTCTCTGGATCCCACGGGGCACTAATCATCAACCAAAAATAGAGATGGTTGGGGAAAATAACTTATAATTGCATTGGCAATCCACTATTAAAGTATAATTTCATGTTGTTTTCATTTCCAGCAAATAAATAATATAAAAACTGATTTGAAAAATTGCTCACTGCACTTAGTGGCAGACTCAAACATGAAATCTAAAAATTGAATATGTATACATTTTTTGTTAAGTATGCATTTAAAAAATCTAGGAAAATATGCACAGCACATATATATGTATATGAAGTCATATTCTTAATTTATAAATTAAAATTTTTGTTTGTACTGTTATAAAATTTAAATTACGTTCTTCAAAATATAAATGTATGTTCTTATTTTATAAATAAAATTATAGACATGTATATATATATATACAGTTCCTTGTAATGATGTAAAAATATTTATACTTATAAAGACCTAGTTTTACCGTGTGTTTCCAGGTAGAGGAATCACATTTTAATTCTATTTGCATATATGAAGCATAGGGTTTCAAGTCGACCAGCAAGCTGAAGCTGCAATTACATAACACCAGTTGAATTGGAATGATTTGAACCAGAGAATTTATATCCATGGAAATTATACACTCTTAATCAGAGAGGGCTAAGCCCAGCATTCAGCAGAATAATAAAAGACCCTAAAAATAAGAAATGACCAAAAGTCCCTGGTTAACTGCACTGTCTCTGATTCCTTTGCTGCTATTACTTGAAAAATCTGTCCATAAAACAGATCATAGCTGTAGTAAAAATTTATCTGCTATCACTAAAATCTTATATATGTAAATGCTATTTAAAACTTTCTACTAAATGCCTAGTTAGTTTAGAGGTCAACAAAAAATGCAAAATAAGGCTTAAATAAAGCACAGCAGAATGAAAAATACCATGTAATACTAAAACTGGGACTAAAGCAATAAATACATAAGAATAAAACTATTTCCAGTCTGTTGTTGGACCTTATTCAAAGGAGACAAAGGATTTTACTGGGCAGGGCATTGAGCGACATGTCTTACCTCTTGAATATATCACCACAGAAGTTTGTTAGCCCTTTGGTGGTAAGCTTACTGAATGGAAGGCATAACCACCTTTCAAAATGGCAAGGGCACACTGTCTGGTTGCTGAAATAAAATAGGAGTTAAACAGAGTCATCTTATAAATGAGTCAAGGAAGAGATTCAAAGACAACTTGAGGGATTTTCTATGAGTATGAAGGTAGCAATCAAGGGTATAAACTAAAGATTGTATTGGTCTGATGACTGTTCTAAAGGATAGTAGTTAATCGTATTGCTTTTTGAAATTCTTCACCTGTCTTCTGGTCAGAGCAGTGACTAACAAGGGTTTTTATTGCTGAACGGAACTTCTCTGACAATGATGCAGACCTGCAAAACTGACCTACTAAAGCAAACATTGCCATTAACCTTTAGTTATGTATGGAAAAGATCAAGGAACTCTTATAGAAGTCCGAAAGGGGTATAAAAAATTATCCAAGACAGCTAGTTGTGTGGGTTTTGTATAACATGTAACCTTTTAAAATAAAGTGATCTGCATTGGCTCATGTAGACTGTGGGAAGGAAGGCTTGGCGAGGAACCCTCTTGGGTATATTCAAGTCTGTATAAATGACTCTCAATGTGTCATCTGAAAGCTGTTAGGATTGAAAAAGGCACTGGAACCAATTCTTTCTTTTGTCTCCAGGAGGATTCGAACAGCCCACTCTCCTGGACTCAGAGCAAAGTCTTTTTCACACCTCTCCCAAAGATACTGGTGCTGAAAGCTTGCCTGAGCCATATGTAAGAGGCAGTGAGCACAGAAAGGGCCCTGCTGGTGCACCCCCGATGGCTTTTAAAGGGCAGAGGCAAACTGACATGCCACCCTCTACCTACACACACCCTGCAACTTCTGCTGCAGCTTGTGCCACATTTGGGACTTATCCTTACAGAGGTTATGGGGATTGGATAAATCAAAGCTTTGTTATTACATAGATGTCCTTGGACTGGAAACTCTCAAAATTGTAACTGAGGGTGAGATGACTTTAAAGTTCAAATCAAACAGTGACGATATCCCCAAACTTGTGAAATGTGAAATACAAGATATTGTGTGGGTGATAAAAATATAACTTAGCTTTCAGGGCTGTTGGTTTTGCTCAGAAGGAGAGTGTTTATCAACATGACTGAAGTTCTGTATTTTAAACACTGAAAAAACTCAGTTACGAGAAGAAATAGCTGTCCCACGTTGTGATGAGTTAAGACTCTTCTCTATGCACTGAACTTCTATATTTAGAGGTTTGGTGACCTTGAGAAGCTACCATAATATCTGATTATTGCATCCAAAGACAGTGGACTGGTTTGTAGCACTTCTAGCACTAACATTTTAAAGAAATTTTCCACATTTTCAGGTTGGAGGAGTAGGTCCATTGGCGAGTGCTGACCATACTGTGCTGTAACCATGGGTTCAGTCCCATGGGTTCAATCCTAAACACCAAACACCACAGATATGTTACTGCATACCTGTAATAGTGTGCAGGAAGCAGAGGATGCAGGGCTAACATTTTAAGGACATTGTTCACTGTAGGCCAGGCTGGAACACAGGAGATGTTGAGTATAAACAAATCTTTATGTTTTTCTTCATAATTCACTTAATATCCCACTCTAGAAATGCTATTCAGAGCTAACCAATCAGTATAATTTTGAGAACAAGACTGCTAAGAGGAAACATTGGTAGTGACAATGGGGTCAAAATCCACTAGGTATTTTAAAATATTGTCATTGGCCTAAATGAGTTCAGAAAACAAGGAAAATCAATCCAGAAACTTGGCCTTTCAGGTTCCTAGAAGCTCACTCCACGGCACAGGCGAATAGCTGCATAGTGGGAAACAGGAATGTTGGGAAACTCTCCTGAATTGTTGAGCTTTATGGTAATCAGCCAGAAAATGTTGACAGTTGGAAAATATGAGTATTTTATAAATTTTACACTAATACTCTCTCAGCCAAGATTATACAGACTTGTACATATTTCTTTTCTATATTCCATTTTTTTGTACTCTCTTAAAAATGATTTCTGTCCCATTAAATGTACCACAATTATATTGAGAAAAAAAACTTGCATAAAAACAAACACATTTTAAAGGCGTTTTGACTCAAATGAATTTACATTTCAGGAAAATTATGTTCCTATAAAATCGGCTTCAGATTCATTTTTTTGTAATTTTCAACATAAAATAGAGTGCCATTAAAATTTAGTAAAGGAAGATACTATCTAAATGTTGCCTATTACTGAGATAAATGTTTTTATTATACATATATTTTAAATGACAATGTATGCTTGTTATATTTATTCCTGTACAATCATAGTACTTATATATATGGAATTATTTTAAGATATCTAGAGGAAACTTTATAACTTTGAGCCTCAAGAAGAACAAATTATTGATAAATTCTATTACTTTGTACAAGCTATTAATGGTAAAACTTACTTTCCAACAATAATGTATGGGGCTGGGTATATAACTCAGGGTGGAGTGCTTACCGAGTGTAAGCAACACTGGAGATTAAAAAACCAGAATCACACACAGGAAACAATGTCTAGTACCACTGGGCACTCAGCACATGCCATTCACTCTGGAAGGGACTTTCAAATAGTTGCCACTAAGCCTGCTCAAACCATTTCTGGTTTCTTGCTACTTCTTCGCTCACCTTGGTAGAAAACCTTACCAAAATATCATACTTATCCTCTTACCCCATGCCCTACATTGCATCTGAATAGTTTACTCTTTCACTGTGTAAAGTAATAACATGCTCCCTTACAAAATAATAATAGTAAGTATAACAGTAATAATAATAAAAATGAATAATTGTATGCATGTAATCTTCTTGCGTCTCTCAACAGATGCTCACACTTCAATCACTATTTACAAAGGCATTTAAAGACTGCCTCTTTTGACTCTTCATTGCTTGATTGGTTGGGGTAGGTTTTTCATTCATGTGATTTCTCACTGCATTATCCCTGGCATTATTTTCGTCATGCCATCCAGTCAAGATGAGAATGCCACAAAGATCCACTTTGTTTTAACTTCTTTTTTCCATGTAATATTTTTATTGAGTCTCTGCGAGTTTTACATCATGCACCTTGATCAAAATCCTTTCCCAGTCCTTCCATGACCCCCCCTTGTTTATGACTCCCCCAAAAAGATGTAATAGATTAAAAAAAATAAAATAAATAAGCAAATTCCACTTTGGGTTATCTATATACTTACTGGCGCATCATCAAATTCTTAGTGGCCTGCCCCTTAAAATAGAATTAAGCCTTTCTCTGCCCACACCTCCACCAGAAGCCATCAATTATGGAGCGCTACTCTTTAGCGTCTCTGTCACACTGTAAGAGCTCTCTTTGGTTGCTTCCTAGCTAGATTATTACTTTTGGGGAGAATGGGGGTGCAAGAGTTGTCACGGAAGCCTTCCATGGTCTCCTCCTCAACTGTGCCTCTGCAGTCATCAACATCACAGCGATAGAAAACTCCTTCCTTTAGTAGTCAGCGGAAGCTCAGATCATGGGCCTGTACTAGGGTTCTGGCAACAGGGCATGGTCCCCTGCTGCAGCAGGACTACAGTCCCAGACAAGGCCTTAGAGGCTGCTTAGAGCACAGACATCAATACACACTTGGGTGGTAGTTCGGGCCAGCCATGTCAACATGAGCCTAGGCTTCAGTAAGGCCTATTGACATTGATGTGGCTTCAGGGTGCAGCATAGACCATGAACAATCCTCATGGCCCTAGGTGAAAACATATGCAACAAACATCTTCTGGCCCCCAGCAGGTCATGGCTGATAGGAACCAGCAGTCACAAGCCTAGCTGTAACTTACCCTCACCCTGGGTAAGAAAGGTGGCATGGGTTCAGGCTTTTGTTTACTAACTTCTTGCTGTGTTTCCTTCACAGGGAATCTTAGTACAAAATTTGTCCTACAAAGACCAGAATTTTATTGGAATTATTTCAGAGTTTTATTCCTGAAACCCAGAACTCTACCTGGCTCCATTAGGTGCTCAAGAAGTACTTGCAGGCTTCACTGGGAATGTGCCAGATAAACAGGTCAGGGAAATGGCTAAGTTACCTGAACACCTTTACCACGGCCTCCTTCCCGCCAATTCCAATCCACCAGTCTCATCCCTAGCCCTGCAACAGAACATCAGCAATACCTTCCTTCCCTTATTCTCATACCTTCTGTGGATCCCACAAATCTTCATCTAGCCACATTCTACCTGTTACTTTATCCCAGCCCCCAGGACCAGCAGGCAGACCTTGCTAACTCATAGGCCAAGCCTGTCAGAAAACCATATAAGTTGCCCGCAGATTTTCTCTTCTTCTGTTTGCTCAGATCTAATCTTCTGTCTGATACCCAGCCCTGCAGGAGAACACCTTTGGCAGTCTTCCCTGCCCTATTACTATTTCCTGTGGATCCCACAAAACTTCTAACCTCCCTGTCTCCTGACACATTGTTCTATACCTTTCCCCAACTCCAGAAGGTACCACAAATTAATGCAAGAGCCTCTTCTGCAAGGGCAACAAGTAGGAAGGCAGATGCCATCTCTCCTCCTGCTCCTCCACCTCCCACACCTCCCCAGTCTCATCTCTTGGCAGAAAAGCTGCTGCAGTCTCCCTTTCTTCTTTGACTCCACATTTCCAATGATTCACAAAGACCTTCTCCAATCTTCTTTCTCATAACTCTTCCTAGTATTTCAGCTTCCAACACCAGCAGACATTCTTTGTGAATACACCAGCTGAGCAGGGAAAAGAAACAGGTTAAGTAAACTGAAAACCTTCACCATTCCTTCCTCTCCTCCAAAACCAATCTATCAGTTTCATCCTTATTTTGGCAAAAGAATGCCTGCCGCAGCCTTCCTTCTCTTTCTACCCACATTTCCGTGGATGTGTAGATATTCTCCTCCTACTCTCCCTCTCACAGACCCTTTCCTCCTCTCCCCACTTGTTGCTTTTCCCACTCTCCAACACCAGCAGGCACTCCCTGCTATCCCACAACCCATTGCAGCCAGGGAAGCAGGTAGGCTATCTGCTATCTGCTTCTTATTCCTCTAGATCCTTAGTCTCATCCCCTATACTATAGCTACCCTCTGGAGTAACCTCTCTTCATTTTCTCCCCCTACTTCAAGGATACTAAATAAGCAGATCCCGGTGTAAAACTCTATTCTTCTCTCTCCTGTGAAGAGGTTTGGAAACCTACTTTATTCCCATCCCTTGCCATCATAAAACAGCACAATCAATAATAGCCAGGACAATATGTTTCCCCTAGAGCCCAACCACCCTACCACAGCAGACCCTGAATATTCAAACATAAATGAAGCAGAAGGAAATTAAACATTAAGCTACCTGTGGAAGATGATAGATGTCCTTAGAGAGGAAATGAGCAAATCCCTTAAAGAAACCAAGAAAAACACAATAGTGGAAAGTAACAAATAGAACTGGTTAAGACCAGAAAAAAGAAGTAGAATTTATAAATGAAACACAAATTGAGTGAGTTCTGGAAATGAAAAATTTAAGAATTTGAACAGGAACTACAAGATTTGTCAACAGAATATAAGAGATAGAAAATAAAATCTCATCTTTCAAAATAAGTGTTAAATCTAAAACTCCAGGCACAAAACATCAAGGAAATCTGGAACACTATGAAAAGATCAAAGAATAATAGGAATAGAGGAGGAAGAAGGAATAGAGGAAGGAAGAAGACAAACCCAGACAAAGGTACAGAAAAATATTTTCAATGAAATTATAGAAGAAAATGTCCGAAGCCTAAAGAAGGGCATGTCCATAAAGGTACAAGAAGCATATAGAACATTAAATAGATTGAGCCACAAAAGAAAATAATAATCAAAATATAAGTATTCAGAAAAATGAAAATATATTAAAAGTTGCAAGGGGGAAAATCAGATATTAGAATTGCACCTGGCTTCTCATTAGAGACTTTAAAATCTAGAAAGGCTTGGGCAGATGTGCTATAGACTCTAACCATACATACCAACCCGACTACTATACTTAGCAAAACTTTCAATCACTATAGATTGATAAGGTGAGATATTCCATGATAAAGCCAGGATTAAACAATATTTATATAAAAACCCAGTCCTACTGTTTTAGGATTTTGTTGCTGTGAAAAGACAATGCAGACACCATGAACAAGGTAAATCTTATAAAGGAAAACATATACTTGGAACTGGCTAACAGTTTGAGAGGTTCAGTTCATTCTTATCATGACAGGAAACATGGCAGCATGTGGAGGAACCAAGAGTTCTATATCTTGTTCTGTAGGCAGCGGATGGAGTTTAAGTACCACTGGGCATGGCCTGGGTATGGATGTTTGCATGTAGAAGAATGCAAATAGAGTCACACTTTTCACCTGCCCAAAACTGAAGTCCACATGAATCACAGACCTGAGAAGACCTCTTATACTTATTAGAATGACTAAGTTCAATAGTAGAACAATTCATGATGGGAAGGATGTAGAATAAGGCATCACACATTCCTACATTGCTTGGGGGAGAGCAAACTTGTACAACCACTGTGGAAATGGGTATTGTGGTTCATTCAAAAGTTGAGACTCAATCTACCTCAAAACCTAGCAAAACCACTCTTGCACCTATATCTCAAGGATTATCCATCCAACCACAAGGATACATGCTTAACCATGTTCATTGCTACTCTATTCCAAGTAGCCAGACACTGAAATCAACCTAGATGTCACTCAACAGAAGAATGAATAAAGGAAATATAGGTTTACACAATGTAGTATTACTCAGCTCTTTAATGAAATGACATTATGAACTTTTCAGACAAATTGATGGAACTAGAAAAAATATACTGAGTGAGATAAACTAGATCCACAAATGTAAACATGGTATATATCCACTTATATGTTGATATTAGTCATTAAATAATTGATAACCAAGCTACATACCATAAATCCAGAGAGATTAGGTATAGATAAAAAGACTTGGGGGAACACATGAATCTTCTTTGGAGGGAGAAATCAAATAGATTTTATTGTTGGACTGGGATGAATTGGAACAGAAACAGGAAGACTATGAAGACTATTGTAGTAGTGGTGGGTCGAAGAAGGGAATGAAGGAAAGAGAGCTGGAAATGAGGGGCATTAGAAGGATGATATGGAACCCTAGTGCAGTGGAAACCTAAATTATATGAGACAATACTGATGGGTCTCCTAATAATTAGGAATATGGAGTCCCACCTGGGCATCTCTCATCACCAAATGAAGCTTCCAGTCATGAGCCTCAGTTTGGTTTCATTCTACTGAATTGTTGGCTAAAGTTATCCCATGGAAAGTCCAAGCAACCTAGACTGTTGCTAAGACAATTTGGTTGTAACCTGATAGTAGAGTCTCATTGCTGTAGACAACACTCTCACAACTCATTGAACATGAAAACTTTAGGGTTGGGGATTTAGCTCAGTGGTAGAGCACTTTCCTAGCAAGCGCAAGGCCCTGGGTTCGGTCCTCAGCTCCAAAATAAATAAATAAATAAATAAATAAATAAATAAATAAATAAATAAATAAATAAATAAAATAAACCAAAAAACAAACGAACATGAAAAGTTTGAGCTGGTACCTACATGTAGTCTTCACACCTTAGTTGTAGTGTCCTTGGTATGGGAAGATACTCTCCTGACTAGCAAAGGAGAAATGTAAACACCAACCTATCCAGAAAATCTTTGACCTTCAATCTGTCCTCCCTTCAAAATATGCTAGAACAACAGAGGCACAGAACTTATGGGAATATCCAAACGATGTCTGATTTGACTTAAGGTCTACTCCATAAGTCGGAGGAACCCACACTCAGTACTATTTGGGTAAGTAAGAACCAGAGACTAGATATGGAGACCTAGGATAAAACAAAACATCACTGGTTAAAAAACTCATTAATGATGTCTTTTTTAATTAAATAAATCATTTAATTTGTTTGTATTTCATATGATATCCCCCTTCCTGGTTTCCCCTCCACAAACCCCCATCCTACTCTCCCCTCCCCTTTGCATCTATGAGGGTGGACCTCCAATCGCTCACCCACTCCTGCCACACCATTGTAGCATCCCTCTACTCTGGGGCATCAAGCCTGGAGAGGACCAAGGCTCTCTCTAGAATGGGACTTCCCTCCCATTCTAATGCCCTTCTTCTATATTTCTAAATCAGTACTTCATCATAATCATTCATCATCAGAGAAGGTTCCTCCTGCAACAGAAGGGAACACATGGAGAGACCTTCAGCCAGACATTGAGTGGACGTCTACAGAACACACAGCTCTAGATGAATATCTCCATCAAACCCCTTCTCTCAGAAAATCCTGGCACACAAGAGGAGGAAAGAGTATCAGAACCCGGTTGTGCACAAGAAGATGCAAGTTAATGCTATTTTTCTTGGTTGGCCACTATAAGTAGATAGCAAGAGTCTATTAATAAAGACATAATACATTTTGGGTGTAGGATACATAGAGATTAGTCTTAAACAGACCAGGAAGCTCTACCTGCTGTCCAGCATCTATAGTACTGGAAGGTGTTATAAAAGCTGCTAGGGAAGAAAACATACCAATTGTCTTTATTCAGGCTGGACCCTGATTGCTACCCTAGAAATCTGGCAGGCAAAATGTGCACATTAATGCAATAGTGTCAAAACCATGGAGATAGCCTACTGGTCTCTTGTTTGGAGTTAAGACCTATTCCATATGTGCTAATTCAGGTGTGGTACTGTAAATGTGATCAAAACCCATGGTTTGGGCAGTCATAGTTCCTAGGAGAGAACCAAGGTGTATTTTTAATGGTCACATTGCCAAACCTCTATCTACATATTTTTTTAATATCCATATACTTGTGCTGCTCCTAATCTTAGCTAAAAGAACTTCTTATTGTAGTGACAAGTAGTTATCACGGAGATGCATTACTGCTCACAGTGCTGAAGGTAAGTGACTGTGAGTGCTTGGTTGTGGAAGAGACATTGTATTAACTTCCTTCCAAGGCTCAGAAATCATCATGAAACAAGAACCCAAAAAATGCAAGACTGAGAAGTTGGGGAGAAGTGGTGTGAAATGCTGAAGTCTAGACATGACTCAGCTGTTGTGTACTTAGCTCACAGTAGCTTCTTTACACGCACAAAGCCTGTATAAGATCAAGCCAATTAAGAATCTTTGCATGGAGGCCAGAGTTGGTCTTGAGTTTCCACCTCTAGTTGAGGAGCTATTGGCAGGTGATTAATACTGGGAAAGGGAGCATAGATTTCCTTCAGTAATGTGACCACTAGTGTACCCCAGGGGAAAGGATAGTGCCTATGCACATGTGTGGCAATGCTAATTGAATCTGGTGGATTAAAAGTTAATTAATTAAAACTGATAAAGAAGGACATGGAATTGGAGGAAAATATGATTGAGGAGGCCCACTGGAGGATATATATATAATGAAGATACATTGTATACATGTATGAAAATTTCAAAATATAAATAAAAACTAATGTAAAGAAAATGCTGGCACTCTGCAAGGAGCAGGGTACAGTTGACAAGCCTCTTACTGCCAATAGGACAGGTGCTAAATTAATACTGATTGTAGATAAATTTATCAATACTGCACATATTAACAACATGTCCTTGAAACAAGTACTTAATGTAAATATTGCATGTGATTCCTAAAGTTCAAACTCAGGAATTGATAAGGAAC
This sequence comes from Rattus norvegicus, assembly GCF_021556685.1. NCBI lineage: Eukaryota > Metazoa > Chordata > Mammalia > Rodentia > Muridae > Rattus > Rattus norvegicus. The sequence continues at coordinate 74,007,070 of NC_141539.1, read as the reverse complement.
GCAGGAAAATTGCAGCATCAGAAATGGCCACAGGCTGCTGCCATTTACCTACAATTTAGTAACTAGGAAGAATGTTCTATTGTATCGTGCAATAATGCCTTTACCAGTTTGTCATTCCACTGGTACCTATCGGCTAATGTACATGCCATGTTTTATGTACATATCTGTGTATATTGAATTATGTGTAGGCACATGCATATCAACCGTGGCTCTCTTCCATATTGTTTTTCCCAGTAAAAACAATTCAACCCATTTATGTGAATGTGCAAATATTCTAGACTAAAATGTTAGAATGAAGTTTTTTCTGCTTTCACTGTTAATAGGCTAACAAATACTATAATATTTTGTCTTAAGTTTTGACAATTTGGCATAGACTTTAAATATTTTTTTTTAATTTTTGGAGAAAACAGACCTATCACTAACACAGGTGTATGTCCACACTTACTCACATTCCTGTGATTTCTAAAGTCACCTCAATTCTTGGCACTGTTAGCTCACTTCCCAATGGTGTCTGCTTTGGTAGTAAATGACAGAAATTCTTATTCATGCTTAAGCAGCCAATCTCTTCAAACCGTTCTAGTTTACTGTCTCCGTATTTCTTTTATATTTTAACATATTTGTGAGAAAGCACTAAAGATTTAAAGAAATGAACTAATCAATTCACTAATCAAGCCTGTCCACTTCATACTTTGTAGAGATAAATTAGCATACTTTTTTAGAACTCAGTATCATACAGTTTTTATCAATATGGAAAATAAACTTCCTTTGTACTTGATATTCTTTCCTAGTCACACTCAGCTATTTGAGAGGCTTTAAAGGAAAAGTTTCTATTTGTTGTTAATTTGAATGTCTTTTGAAATCAAACCCTTAATTTCCTTTCATGTCTGACAGCCTTCTAGTCTTTTGAAATCTTTAGTTAAGAAATGAGCATTAAAATAGCATGTCATTAATTTCACACCAACTAATAGGGTTATATCTTCCTCAATCGTTAAAAGAAATTGCAAGTAATAATTTTGCTATTTTTTAAAACTAGGAACACCTACTGTCAATGTACAACACACAGCTTAAATTTTCAAAGCATGTTTGGCCATTGCGGCAATGATTGAAACTTCAGCTTAAATGTAATTGTTTCTTACTCACAGTTCTGTAGATGGTCAAATAGATGGCATGTTGTGAAGGTCAGGGATTCAAATACACTAGTATGAAGTAAAATACTGAAAGAAAAATATATTATTAATACGTATTAAACTGTCATCAGATTCCTCTTCATTATATCTGTTTGTCTAAACAACAGAAAAATGTAATTAACATTTATGTATATATTAAAAGATAATAACCTTCACAAGTTTTATGTGATAAAATGAATATATTTGATGGTATTAGTTATATTTAAAGACCTTTCTTTTTTTGTAACAAGATTTGACAAGATCAAGCCAGCTAAAATCCCAGTCCTTATGAGGGAGGGGCTCATGAATTCCTTAAACTAGGTGAAAAGATATAGGGAGTTGATGACTCCTGAGAAATGGAAGGTCAGCTTTCTTGAGGGACACATCATTTGTGAGGTTACCTGTTCTTTTGTAGATGATGCTACCCACATACCAATATCAGTGGCACAAAATATACCCACTTATTTTAAAAATTAGCACATAAAGAAGGAATACTGAGTCATGAGGGGTTGGGAGAAATTGGTGAGGAGGGCATGGAGGTGGATTTCATCAGAACACATTATATACATGCAAAAAATTCTCAAACAATACAAAACTAAAAAGGCATAAAATATAAAACATAAAATTTCATAGATACTTATTGTACAACATATTTTGACATGCATTCATGTGAAATGGTTGTAAGTATTATCAAGCAACTAACATCATCCAATAGGGCCTCCAGTTTCAGTCTTTATCAACTCTGCTCATTCCCTGCCATGAATCCTTAGTTTAGTCATTAGGCAAGGACCCTAGGATTGTGATACCATTTATCCCCAGGATCCAAGTGCTGCTCCTCTCAGATAAAGAACCAAGATCCACATTAACAATTCCATTCAACAGCATGACCTGCCTTAGGAGGTAAATATCTTCAACAGAATTATAGAAGAAAACTTCCCTAACCTAAAGAAAGAGATGCCCATATACATACAAGAAGCCTACAGAACTCCACATAGATTGGATCAGAAAAGAAGTTCCTCCTGTCACATAGTAGTCAAAACACTAAATGCACAAAACAAAGAAAGAATATTAAAAGTAGTAAGGGAAAAGGGTCAAGTGATATGTCTTGTGTTACTTTCCCATCTCTCTTCAGTAGAATCCCATGATTTCTCTTGTCAACTTCATAATCTTCACTGAGCACTCTTGACTTTGAATTATTATCTTAGTTATTCATGTTTATATTTTGTAATAGATGTTTATCAAAGTAAAAGGACTGCAAAACAAAGGATAAACTGGACTATACAAATACCTTTTTAAGTCATATAATGTTCAAAACACTAAATGTAGAAAAGGACAAAAAAGCAATATTGAAGGCAGCAAAAGAAAAGGATAAAGTGATATATAAAAAACAACAATATCAACAAACCATTAGTTGTATTTATCAAAAGAAGGCATGAGGATCCCAAATTAGAGATGAAAATGGGGACACTGCAAAAGATGCTGAGGAAACACATGGCTACATTTCTGGGCATATGCAACTTATAAAAGCCATATCAAGACAAATTGAATAATTTGAGTAGTATAATAATTATGTATCAGAAAACAGCTTGATAGAAGCAATATTTAAATTTTCTAATTTAAGAAAAGGAGCCAAAGAATAGATATTATCAGCACGGGATTCAACCAGATATTCAAAGAACTAACACTCTTCAAGATATTCCACAAAACAAAAAAAAAGAAGTAAACATTTGAAAGCCAGTTACCAGGAGTGCTGACACAAATGAAAGCAGAGGTAAGACCAACTCTTCTGCTCCAAGCGACCCACCTGCTGGCCTCAGGACACACAAACCCAGGAGCAGTCTGGGGAAGTACACTTCTAGTTTCTGCCTGCGCCTGGAGCTAAACTGGTCCCACAGCTTTCTGAA